>NW_023270807.1:38964148-39041451 GCF_011800145.1 Mirounga leonina
CTTCTTCTTCTTCTTCTTCTTCTTCTTCTTCTTCTTCTTCTTCTTCTTCTTCTTCTTCTTCTTCTTCTTCTTTTTTTAAATAGTGTTGAAAGATTCCAAAGAAGCAGATTGGAAGAGTGAAATACAGTTTAGATGGAGGCTTCAGGTCCAAGATTGCTGTTAATTAGTTATATAACCTTGGATTGTCACTTAACTCATCGAGCTCACTTTTCTCAATCACGCATTTTTCTTTTCATTCAACATACATTTCTTGAATTATATGTAAATATTTAGAGTCAAAAGAGTCTCATAAATGAAGTGCTTCAGGAGTTCATGCTTTCGGCTTAGAGAGAGAAGGTCTCACGCCCTTGAAGCCAACGGGAAGCTGCGCCCTGGGTTGCCTTGCGCACAGGAGAGCCACTCATCTTCATAAATGCCCCCACAGTTCACAAGTTGTGAACTTGTTGAATAAGGCCCTTTGGTACCGAAACAGATGTTTTTGTAATTCTTATTAACTGTGTTAAAAGAAATCGTGCAGTGAGGATCTAATCAAAAGGCTTGGACTTTATTTTATGCAAGACAAGTTATTCTGAAAGTAACTCAGAGTAGTTTTTGTTTGTTTGTTTGCTTGTTTTGACATTCACGTTTAGGATCAAGTTGTGACTGATACTCCAGCTCTCATCCCTCCCCTCTGGCTTCAGGGCAGGTTGAAAATTTTTCTTCCTAATTGTTGTCAGTCCCATGACTAAGATCTCATGTCCTGGGCACATAACCTTCTCCACAAGGTCCGACAGTGTCCAGGAATTTCATGCGTATCTGTCATATTTCACAGTAGTGCCTGGCACACAAGTAGACCCTCAAGAGAGGTGTAACATATGAATAAGCAGTAAGCAAATGAATGGATACAGCTCCCTCTTCAAGCCCTGTACACCTTTTTTCTTTACTCTTCAGGCCCCAGGCTCATCTCCTGAAGAACTAGGGGTGAGTTGCATAATCTCAGGCCCTATCCTGCCTTCCACACTAAGTCTGACAGAAAAAGTCCTTAATCCCAGAAATAGGAGACCTGGGCATGAGAGGCACAGAGGAGGCCCTCAAATCAAAATTAATTAATTGAATTCAGTCTGTATTCAAGTCTTGGATTTACAACTAACTAGATAATGTGTGGGGTTTTTTGGTAAGATTCTAGACCTAGGTTTTCCCACATGTAAAATAAAGGAATTAGACTAGGTCACCTTGACTATCTCTTTCAGCTCCAAGTTTCTATGATTTTATAATTTTATATCCTAGCTTTACCCACAGCTTGGATCCATAGCCTAATCCTTCTGTATGGAGCCTGAGAGACCCTGAACTGATCCTCAGAGGGATTCTAGGTAACCAGGTAACCTTTCTGAGTATCATTGTCCTTGTCTACAAAGATGGGCAACAATCCTAGGGCTATTTTGTGGCTTAAATAAAATAAAGGATATGGAAACATTCTTGACAAATAGAACTTTCCCAACATCCATCTTTCATTTATTTTTGTGTATGGTGTAAGAAAGTGGTCCAGTTTCATTCTTCTGCATGTGGTTGTCCGATTTTCCCAACACTATTTGTTGAAGAGACTCCCTTTTTTCCATTGGATATTCTTTCCTACTTTGTCGAAGGTTAGTTGACCATAGAGTTGAGGGTCCATTTCTAAGTTCTCTGTGATGAATGGATAAAGAAGATGTGATATAGATATAGATATAGATATAGATATAGATATGGAATATTACTTAGCCATCAAAAAGAATGAGATCTTGCCATTTGCAATGACGTGGATGGAACTAGAGGGTATTATGCTAAGGGAAATAAATCAGAGAAAAATATATGATTTCACTCATATATGGAATTTAAGAAACAAAACAAATGAACATAGGGGAAGGGAAAGAAATATAAAGTAAGATGAAAACAGGGAGGCAAACAATTAGATGCTCTTAACTATAGAGAACAAACTGAGGGTTGCTGGAGGGGAAGTGAGTGGGGAAAAGGGATAATTGGGTGATGGGCATTAGGGAGGGTCCTTGATGTAATGAGCACTGGGTGTTATACGCAACTGATGAAACACTAAATTCTACCTCTGAAACTAATAAGATAAATAAATAAATAAATAAGAAGGTGTCCACCAATGATAGTTGTTGCTGTTTTTATTATCAAATAACAGCTTTTTCTCTTTTAGCTAATAGAGCTTTGTTAAATCAATTGGCCTTAAATTAACTACAGTATATAACTCAAGTATTCAGTCATGGACTCCAGTGTTGGGCAAATCCAGATTCTAATAATAGCTGAGCCAGTTAATAGCTGTGTAACTTCAGACAAGTCACTCGTATCTGTAAAATATGAATCATTATGCTTCTTTTGTTGATTTTCTGGAAGGATTAATTGTTGTAAAGAATCTGGCATGGGGTGGGGCGGCACCTGGAGGGCTCAGTAGGTTAAACGTCTGCCTTTGGCTCAGGTCATGATCCCAGGGTCCTGGGATGGAGCCCTGAGAGGGTATCTCTGCTCAGTGGGGAGTCGGCTTATCCCTCTCCCTTTGCCCCTCCCCCCACTCAGGGGCTCTCTCTCTCTCTCTCTCTCAAATAAATAAATAAAATCTTAAAAAAAAAAAAAAGGATCTGGCATGGGAATAGTTCCCAAAATATCAGCTATAAGCAAGTCCATGATGTTAAGCAAGGTTGAGCTCTGGGTTTTTTATAACTTTACCATCCACGGAAGAGAACAGGTATGTGTAGTCTGTTACAAATTCCATTCTCCCTGTTGCAGCCTATAATGATTTCTGCCAGCATTCCCCATGATTGTTTTTTCCCCCTAACCCCACCTTGTCTAGGAACTTCCAGATTATTATCAAGGATCTGATATTAAGTGAGTGAAAAAAATTTAACTGATTTCAAACTGCAAACCTACTCTCTGTTACAGTGCTGCTAAAGTACGTGCTTGAAATATCTAAGTAATCCTAACCATGGAATAATACAAAAATAATTTTGATTTGACTTTGAAATGAAGCTTGGGATGTTGCAGAAACAAAACATCCTCTCTAATTAAGTTCTACCTAGGATAAAATCAATTCCCATTTCCTGAGCTCACATCAACTGAAAGCAGGAAGAGATAGCTCAAAAACCTACTTGGTTTCAGAGAAGCCCAACTTGCTCAATGTTAAATATTTGCTACAGAAATCCTCTAGCAATCCACAAAATCCACAGAACCAAAACTGAGTACTCATCAAGTTGGAAATATGAACTGATTCTATGAATTCAGCCAGTACAGGCCAGTCCCACTCACATTCATCTGTGTCCTTCCTGGACAACTAAGGACCTGGGGGCGGCCAACAAGGACATCCCATTGCTAACCCTGCTGTCAGTGGCTTTGTCCAGGGGACCTCAGTCTCCCCACTGAGGAAGGCCAGTCTTACTGGAAGTGTTATTACCTGAGTCTTACTGCAACTTTCATTACCCAAGGGGCAGGCGTGGAGATACCTCTGGGGGGCCCTGTTAACCCCAAAGGCAAACAGCACTCCGTTTAGACCATGGCTAATAAAAAATCAACCAGACTGTCCTTTTCAGAATCAGAAATGAAAACAATCTGTAACCTAGGGAAGGAAAGAGGAACATTCACTTGAGTGAAATAGACTAATATTTGAACATTTTATTTCAGTTTATAGTATACTGTATTATAATCTATAGTTTCTGGGGACATTTGGGGAAAATAACATAGAGAAGGACTTGTATTCTTCCTCAATGCCAGAGAGCATTTGTACTTAGAGATAAGGCTCTATGTAAATGTGACAAACAGTGGATGAACTTTGGAACTCCTACCCGGCAGATAATTCACTGATCAGAAGCTATAATAGATGGGACTCTCTATTTTTTGTATTTTATTAAAAAAAAAAAGCCACATTCGTCTGGAGCCAGTGCTCATGGCACCAAAAGGACTGCTTTCCTGCTTTTTGTTCTGCCTTTTGAAAGACATATGAGGTCGGGGAGTTTATTTGACCTCCCTAACCTGCAGTTTTCATCTGCAGTATTGAGAAGGCACTTACTGAATTGACAAGAGCTATGCACAAAACAAGGTATTGGTAGTCTCTGGCTGGTCCACTTTTGGTCTTCATGGTTGTGCTGCCCATGAATTAGGGTTTTTACCCATGTCTAGGCAATGCTGGGTGAACAGTGGGTACTTGGCAAGCAAATGATGATGAAGAAACTGCATGTGGATAATAATTTCCCAGACATATGTCAACCGTTTTATGGTTCACAAGGCAGGGCCAAATATTTAATATGATTTGCTACTTTCAGCAACTCTATCAAGTAGGTATTGTTATGCCCCGTTCGCAGATAAAGAAATCCAGAGAGCTAATGTGAGAGGTCAAGGTGAAGGCATACAGCTCATTACCTGTTGAATGGCAGAAGTTTCATCCAAGTCTGGGCTGTTCCCAGGTTGACACAGAGCAGAATTTAGTCCCTATCTTCATACTCTAAGTCCTGACTCTTTTCTTGATGACAAAGTCACATTTTTTAACAAGAAATGGAAAATGTAAGTGTCATTTTCCTCATTTTGCTTCATAATAGATGCCACATAATGTGTCTGGCTCCTCTCTCTCAGTAAGGCTAAGGATGGGAAACACTAAAATACAGAATATTTGTATTCAGCTTCTCCAGGCTTCCTCCTCAGTTCATTTCTTGTTCTTTGTCCAGGCTTCACACTTCCCCCTTCTCTGGTGCTGCTTCAGCTTCTTTTATTGCCCTGAGGGACAGGTTGGTGCAGTTGTCCCAGGTGGGGAAGTGCAGCCACGTCGCCTGGTTTCCGGGGCTGCCACTTACTAACTACGTGACCACATCAAGTTCCTCAACTCAGACTTCTCTCCTTTAAGTGTGGATGGCACTCGCTTCATAATGTGACCACAATTCGATACGAATACACAGAAGCAAGCTCGTGCAGTGCCTGGCTGCTAGAAAGGGCACCATGAATGTTAGGGGCTGCTGTGGTCACTCCGAAAAGTCATCCCATTAACTCATCCTGACTCAAGTGAGACATACGTTTTTGGGGGCAGGGGGCAGTCCTAAGCTCTTTTACATCTTTGTTTAATGCTGTGCTCCTCAAGCTTTGGGACTAACCAGAATCACCTGAAGAGCTATCCACCTTCTTATGAGTCAGTAAGCATGGGTGAGGCCAGGACCAGGGCCCCCAAGCAGGCCTAAGAGAACCAATTTTTAAAAACCACTAATATAGGGGCGCCTGGGTGGCTCAGTCATTAGGCGTCTGCCTTCGGCTCAGGTCATGATATCGGGTTCCTGGGATGGAGCCTCGCATCGGGCTCCCTGCTCCGCAGGAAGCCTGCTTCTCCCTCTCCCACTCCCCATGCTTGTGTTTCCTCTCTCGCTGTGTCTCTCTCTGTCAAATAAATAAATAAAATCTTTAAAAACAAAAAACAAAAAACAAACCACTAGCATATAAAAGGTTTCGGAGGCAGAGACCATAGTTGGTTTCTAGTCACATGACCTGGGACCTGTCACTTATCTCTTCACACCACATACAAAAACTAGGAATAAAAATAACCCTGTTGTGAGGTTATTGGGAGAAAAAAGTAAAAAAGTTTATAAAGGCATCACAGTGGATCCACTCACTTGAGTCATGTATGTGAAAGGAAACTTGGAGAAGTTCTAATTAATTGTCTTTGCATTAGAAAAGGAAAACCGGACTTATGAGGTTAAATTAGTAGGTGCTCAAAAAACACTCACTGAAAGCTGACCTAGACCTTGAACTTCAGAGCTGGGACTTGAACTTGTGTTTCCTGTGACTCAAATTCAGGATCTCAACAAAATTCCAGGCTCTAACACTTCCCCGTAGAGCTCACTCTCGTCTGTCACCTTATTAGGGTGCAATCCTCTCAGAATCTTTAGAAGGAATCGTGCTTAACACACAGCACAAGATGGGCAATGGTGGCATTTTACGCACCAGGGAGGGAAACACTACGTAATTGTCCTGTGATTTGGAAGAAGGAAGTATTAACTTCTTCACCTCTTCCTCTTCCTCCTCCTTTTGGCTCTTCCTTCTTCTTTCTCTCATCCTTTGGCAGATGTGTTCGATGTGGAACTGCAGCCAAAGGAAAGCCTGACTCTGAAGGCCCAGAGGGCTTCCTCCCACTTCCACCCCTCAATGACAAATTTTCAGCTAGATACTGTGTTACCCCAGAAATCTGGTACCTGTCACTGCACTATCATGAATAATTTCTTGAATTGAAGAAACATGGGATAACTGCCTCATCAGCACAACCTGAAGTTGCTGGCTGTTGGCATGAATACTTTTTCCTTAAAAACAATTTTTTTTTTTCCCCACTCATTTCCACCCTCAAAGTTGCAAAGAAAAGTTGGAACTATTCTACACATCTTGAATTTTAAAGCCACGAGGATCTAAAGAGAAGGGCTTTCAATCTTTCTTGACCATGATCCATAGTAAGAAGTATATTTACATATGACTCAGTATACACATACACACATGCACACATTCTTTCTCATATATATTCTATTTTATTTCATATTACTGCTCGTTTTTTGTTCTTTTTCATATTTTAATGTTTGGCTCATTAAATTAGTTTCTTGATCCATTAATGAGTTTTGACTTGAAGTTTTAAAAATACTGCCGTAGAGATTACAGTTCTACTTTTCCATGTTATATCAGAAAATGCAAAAGCCCAGAAAAATGAGGTGACTTGTCCAAGGTCACATAGCAAATACTTATATAGAATAGCATTCCAAGGCAGGGAGGACTGAAATAGGATATAGTGGAGAAAGTCAGAGATGGGGAGTGGAAGGTAGTGCGATCAGTTGGGCCAAAACATGAAGCTCTCTGTGTGCTAACATCACGTTCACACATACAAACTACAAGCTAGGAAAGCCAGGGAAGGATTTTGCATAAACAACTAACCAACAAAGTTTATGTTTTCAACATAAAGAATATAATGGGAATAGAGAACAGGAGAGAGGCAATCTCTCCTCTTCTCAGTGCCATACTTCCTCTCCTTTGCAGCAACCTCTTCCAACTCTTGCAAGCATCACATCCCATCTGATGCAAGTATCACGTCCCTGGATTTCCTGTTTTCCCAGGATACCCCCATACTTCCTGATTCCAGCCTTGCCGATCAAAAAACCCATCTGAATAATCCCTCTAACATCAGGATTCCTAGGTCTATGTTTTCTCGTCTCTGATGACCTCCATTCTACCTTCATCACTTGACACTAGATTAGACCATGCCAAGTTCCTTATCCTGTGGACCTGCCCACAGTCATTTCACTTCTCTCCCCACCCACCCCTAATTCCAGCAAGTAAGTATTAAATGCTACTATGTGCCAGGAAATCTATGAAGAGTAGAAGATACCAAGTTGTACAATACACAGTTCTTGTGCTCAAGAAGATCTTGTCATGGTATCAAACAGACAAAGAATTACAATCCAGAATGACACGCACTATGCTGCTGCTGGTGGCACTAATAGAAATAGAATCTTTTTGGTGCTTTCTACAACCAGACACTATTCTAAGTACTTTGCGGGGATGAATTCAGTCCTCTTAACAAGTAGAGGTAATTTAGCTGATAGATGTCGGAACCAGGATTCACAGCCAGACATTCTGGCTCCAGAAGCCTTGCTAATAACCACCCCATACCATCAAGGACAAAGAGAGCGACGTGTTGCTATGAAAGTCCATTAGGGGTTCCCAAATAGGATGCATTCTGGAGATGGTGACCCCTGTCGTGAGTCTCAGGAGGTAATTTAGATTTAGCCAATTGGAGATGGTGGATTCAGGAAGTGACTCAGGGCGCCTGAGTGGCTCAGTCGTTAAGCGTCTGCCTTCGGCTCAGGTCATGATCCCAGGGTCCTGGGATCGAGCCCCGCATCGGGCTCCCTGCTCAGTGGAGAGCCTGCTTCTCCCTCTCCCACTCCCTCTGCTTGTGTTCCCTCTTTCGCTGTGTCTCTGTCAAATAAATAAATAAAATCTTAAAAAAAAAAAAAAAAGGAAGGGATTCACTAGAAAGAGCCGAGTTGGAGATAAAAAATGGTAGAGAACATTATGGGTAGAACAAATGATTTAGCCTGGCTGGAATCTAGAATGCTTATGTAGGGGTGGCAAGAGATAAGGCGGGCAAGATAGGAATTTTATTCATCCTTTTCCCCTGACACATAATATTTAGGGCTCAAAAATGTTGTACAATGCCATGGCCTCCTTGAAATCTTTCTTATCCCTGACAATCAGAGATTCTCCTTTTTAAAATTTTATTTATTATTTTTTAATTGATTTTTTAAACTTAAATTCTAGTTGGCATAGAGTGCAATATTGGTTTCTGGAGTAGATTTCAGTGATTCATCACTTACATGTAACAGCCAGTGCTCACCATAACAAATGCCTTTCTTAATACCCATCACCCATCTAGCCCATCCCCCACCCACTCTCCTTCCATGAACCCTTGGCTGGTTCTCTATCCTTAATAGTCTCTTACGGCTTGTTTCTCTCTCTCCTTTTCTTCTTCTTCTTCTCCTCCTCCTCCTTCTCTTTTTCTTCTTCTCTTTTTTTTTATTTTTAATTTTTTTTTGGTGGGCAGCAAAGCAAGGTTTATTCAGTGAGAGTAGTAAAGTGATAGTACCCACCTCCCAAAGAGGGAGGGGACCCGAGAGGGTTGCCCTCTTCTTCTTTTTAAAACCCAAATATCATTTTGTTTGCTGTTGTTCTTATGGCATTTGCTTTGAGCCTCATAATGCAACCACCTCTGCCTTTGCCTTACTCTCGGCTGGCTTTTAGGCATCCCTCTCTCAACCTAGAACAAAACTTTGCACATAGTAGACATGCATTTATTTACTTATTCAACTAGTTCCAGGAAGTATTCAAGGGAGCTTATGACTACTACATATTTGGCACACTGTGTAGAAAGGGCTCTGATTCAAACAGACTAATCTTGAATCAGGTTTTTTGGTGGAAACAAACTATGCATTTTATGGATCATGGAGGTCGGTGGCCACAGGAGAGGAGAAGGGTAGTTTTTTTTTTTTTTAAGATTTTATTTATTTATTTATTTTATTTGAGAGAGAGAGAGCGCACGCGCAGGAGGAGGGGCAGAGGGAGAAGCAGGCTCCCCGCTGAGCAGAGATCCTGATCCCTGGGACCATGACCTGAGCGGAAGGTCGATGCTTAACTGACTGAGCCACCCCGGTGCCCTGCGGAAAAGTGTAGTTTTATTTATTTATTTTTTAAAAGATTTTATTTATTTATCTGACAGAGAGAGACACAGCGAGAGAGGAAACACAAGCAGGGGGAGTGGGAGAGGGAGAAGCAGGCTCTCCACGGAGCAGGGACCCCGAGCGGGGCTCGATCCCAGGACTCTGGGATCATGACCTAAGCTGAAGGCAGATGCTTAACCGACTGAGCCACCCAGGCACCCCAGAAAAGGGTAGTTTTAGGAAGGACTGGGACTGTAACCCAGGACAGACAGCAGCCCAGGTACGTAGAGAAGAAGAGGGCTGGAAGCCACTTTGTGATTTGGTGGGATTCTGGGAGCAGAAACAGAAAGAACCATAGAAATGACCGAAGGTGGCTTGGGAGGAGATTCTGCTCCAAGTAAGCCACTCCTGGCTCCGCTCTCAGGGCTCAATCCATAGGTTACTTCCATGAAGGATGGATGTAGGCACTGCCAGATGCAGCTCAGAGGACTCCTTGTTAACATCTGCAGTGCACAGTGGCCTAAAGCACCAGCACTCAGCTGCTCTTGCATTGGGTAGGGACCATCCTTCTGCTTGGGAGCCCATGAGACCCCGTGATTGCTTTAAGTTTGGAAACCCCACGGCAGGGATCACATGCTGCTGGAATAAAAGCCAGGGGCTCAAATAGAGCTTGGGTTTCAGCCAGTGAGCAGCCTCTCTCATTAGTTTATACCTTGACTGTACTTCCTGGCCGATGTGGTTGAAAAAGAGTCCAGCTGAATGGACGCTTATTACCAAGTGACCTCTGTGAGGCCACATCTGTGGAGGTAATTCTACAGCCTGGTGCATCTTGTGGATTAATAAAAGTGCAGACTTTAGAATGGGATCCAGATGCGAACATGGTTCTGCTGCTTAATAGACAAACGCCTTCATCTCTCTGAGGCTTGGCATCCTCATCTGGAAAAGGGGAGGAATATCTCCCTCCAAGGGTTGCTCTGACGATTGAGTGTGATCACACCTGCAGAGTACTTAATGCAGCACCTGATCATACTGAACACTCCACAGTTAGGGTTACTCATCTTTCAGGCGCTGTTGGCCCTCCTGTGTAAGAGTTGTAGCACACAATAAACTGTACCAATCTAAATGTCACATGATTTCTGGATTTATATCTTTATTAATATTTTGTATGTCCTCTTTAAAGAAACCTGCTTCAAACCACCCCTGATTTCTTCAAGGTTTTATTTTGTAAGAATATGGGCTGAAGCCACCTTCTTTGGTCATGCTGGGGAGACAGAAGGCCCTGAACGGCCGTGAAGGACTTTCCTCAGCACAATGACACAGCACGGCTCACATCAGATGGCGAGGCTGGAACACCCACAAGGAGAAGCAGAGGCTCCTTCGCATTATGGTCCCGCACCCAGCCTTTCTCCTGAAAGCCCAAGCGAGATGGCCGCTCAAGGGGGCAACTGTAGGAAAGGCTGGGGGCAGTAGATAACTAGAGGGTGGGGAGAAGCTGTAGGCAGGAGTAATAAGAACCAATATTTACTGAGATTCTGGGCTACGTGGCAGTTCTGCTCTAGGCTCTTCATGCATATTTTTCTCATACATCCTCAGAGTGACTATGTGAAAGGTGGCTTATTATCCTGTTAGGAGGATATAGGGAGAAGATACATTGCAGCAATGTTCAAGTGCCTTACCTGAGATCGCACAGGTGCTTTGCATGCATGTCTTCCTGATTCCAGAGCACATTCTCCTACAGGGAAAAACCACATAGCCTCAAGGAGGCTAGTCCTGAATCTGCACCAACCACTGTGTTCAGACACCAGATCTCATCTTTCTATGATTACATGACGGGGGGTGCACAGATGATGTCCGTGGTCCTGTCCATCTCTCTCATGCTGTTCCTGTCACTTTGAAAGCTCTGCTCAGTGCAAATGCATGCAGTACCTATTTACTAAGTGCCAGATATTTTCTCTTAGTCTATTTAATTCATATTTGAATTTTCAGCTAACCTTTTTTTTTTAAGACTTTGTTTTTAAGTACTCTCTACACCCAACATGGGGCTTGAGCTTACAACCCTGAGATCAAGAGTTGCATGCTCTACCAACTGAGCCAGCTGGGCACATCTCAGCCAACTTTTGATTATGAAAAATATCAGAAACCTTGATTCAACAATTATTAAAATTTTACCATATTTGATTCTTCCATGTCTTTCTATCTATCTATCTTTATGCCATCTATTTGAATTTTTGAAATTAAGTAGTGGACATCTTGAGACTTCACCCCTAAATATTTAGTCTTATATCTCTTAAGAATAAGGACATTTTCTTGCATAACCACAAATCATGTTCATACCTAAGAAAATTAACAATAGTTCCTTATTTATATCCTAGTTTAACAGCCAGTCCAGATTAAAATTTCCTTCCCTCCAAAGCTTTTATAGTTTTGTTTGTTTTTTGCATTATGATCCTGCACCCAACCTTTCTCCTGAAAGCCTAAGTGATATGGCTGCTCAAGGGGGCAACTGGTTTTTTGGAATCAAGATCCAGTCAAGTTTTACTTACTGTATTTGGTTAAGCAAGGTAAACAAAAGAGTCCCTTGAACTTTGGTATGTTTGTTTTGTTTCATGACATTGGCTTTAAGAGGAATCCAGACCAAAGTTTGGTAGAATAACCCACATTCTGGATTTGTCTGATTGATTTCCTTGTGGTGTTAATGTAACTCCCCTCCCCCATTTTTCCTGTAAACTATAAGATAGGTCTAAAAGCTGGATTTGAATTAGGTTAAACATTTTTGGCCCGAGTACTTCATAGGTGATTTGTACTTCATATCACTTCAATCAGGAGACACAGAATGCCAGGCTGTCCAACAACAGTGATACCATATACTATCACTTGGCTAAAGTGACAATCCACAAGTCCTTCTGATGTGGGAAACAAAGGCAAAAGAAAAATTAAATTTCCTTACTACTTAGAGCACATTCATAAGTCCTTAAAACAGGCAGAGTAAGATTCCTCTAGAAACCCAGCTGCCTCGATGTTAATACTTTGCTAAAGGTAAGAAGCAATCTTAGCCCAACCCCCAGGATCCTGTAGGTCAACTTTAACAAATTCCTTTGGAACTTTCTTTATCTCTAACCCCAAGATACGTGTTGGCAATCATCCCCCAAGCATATGACCCACTGATATACATCTTAAGGGTCTCATGACTAAGGTTTTATTAGACAGTAATAAATGACCTTTTCCCAACAATAGTAACCTCCTCAAGGTCCTGGAAACCTTGCTTCCAAAATTCCTTAGAGACTTATGCTATCTCCAATCCCCTCCCAACTTGAAAGTATATAATGGGCCACTCCTCATGACCCCAGTGCAGCTTTCTGTCCTTGTGCTTTAATAAAACCACCTTTATGCACCAAAAACTTCTCAAGCGTTCTTTCTTGGCCTTGGGCTTCGAACACTAACATCTTTCCTACATCACTACCATTGCAAAGGTGTGGGAATTCCTTGAAAATCTGTTTTACGGGCGCCTGGGTGGCTCAGTTGGTTAAGCGACTGACTTTGGCTCAGGTCATGATCCTGGAGTCCCTGGATCGAGTCCTGCATGGGGCTCCCTGCTCGGCAGGGAGTCTACTTCTCCCTCTGACCCTCCACCCTCTCATGTGCTCTCTCTCATTCTCTCTCTCTCAAATAAATAAATAAATAAATAAATAAATAAATAAATAAATAAAGAAGAAGAAGAAAAAGAAAATCTGTTTTACAAGGTATGGATAATCTGTTCCACAACATCTTTGTACTTAAAGCATAAACATCATTGATACTTTTTCTTTTAAGATTTTATTTATTTATTTGAGGGCGCCTGGGTGGCTCAGTCATTAAGCATCTGCTTACGGCTCAGGTCATGATCCCAGAGTCCTGGGATCGAGCCCCTCATCAGGCTCCCCGCTCCGCGGGAAGCCTGCTTCTCCCTCTCCCACTCCCCCTGCTTGTGTTCCCTCTCTCGCTGTCTCTCTCTCTCTCAAATAAATAAATAAAATCTCAAAAAAAAAAAGATTTTATTTATTTATTTGAGAGAGAGAGAGACAACGAGAGAGGGAACACAAGCAGGGGGAGTGGGAGAGGGAGAAGCAGGCTTCCCGCGGAGCGGGGAGCCTGATGAGGGGCTCGATCCCAGGACTCTGGGATCATGACCTGAGCCGTAAGCAGATGCTTAATGACTGAGCCACCCAGGCGCCCAACATCTTTGATAGTTATTTAATTGTATATATTATCTAACTGGTGGTTGCAAAATGGTGATTTTCTAAATTATCATTTCTTCTTCCTTTATTTGCAGGCATACCTTTGTAAACAAGAGCTTTTCTTTACCTATTGAGGTGAATTATCCTTCCTTTAAAAAGGCAGGGTAAGTGTCTCTTTCTCTCTTATTGCTAACTTTCAGAGTAAGGAATTGCTACAAGTTGCTTTCAGTGGTAGCAAATTGGTTTTTTCCTCTTCTTTGAGCAGTTCTATGGATTTGTGGCTTTTTATTTATTCAACTTTTATGATCAGTTGCAGTCATTTTAGATGCTCAAATTGCCTCAAATTTGGACAGAGGGAGCTCTTTCAAGGTGGCTGGCTCCTGTGACCTTTCAGATGGCCCCATCATTCTTTGGGCACTTCCCTGCTTTTTGGCACAAGAAAATGTCCTGGGCTCACCTCGTACTTTCCATGCTCCAGATCCAGAATCAGCCATTTCTCCAAGGAGCCCTGGAAACTTTTATTGAGAATAGTGTTTAAACACCAAGATTTCTCTACTTGGTGAGCTCATTGCCATTGGAGGGTCATTGCTTCTAAACTGTTTCAGTGGCTAAAACTGAGAAGTATATTTATTTAAATCATGAGTTCATATTGATATTTCCAATTCAAATTGAATATTACATGGTTTTTGTTATTTTTCTTTTATTTTATATTTGTACCTCTTTTCTCTTACCTAGAAAATCTCAGTTCCTAATAACCTAACCTATTTACTTACTTATCATAGTCTACAATATATATAAAGTAGATTTAAAGTAGAAATACCAGAAAATTACTTGGTGAATTTTAGATATTTTTTGGAGGGGAATTTCTTATTTGTCCTTAGAATATATTCAATTAAAGATGGACAGCAAGAGTGTTGTGTTCCAAAGTCACCTGAACGAATTTTCTGTGTATGTCACCCATATGATATGTAGTTAGTTTATTTCAGTTTGATTTCAGATTTGGTTTGCTTTTATTTTTCTTTGTCATTAAATTTTATTTTTGAAGAGATAAAAATATGTTTGAGCATTTATATGGCTCAAATTCAAAATTATATAAAAACATGGAGAAATCAACTATGTTCATCCATATCCCCTCCACCCTGTCCCGCTTCCTCCCCACAGCCTGGCCTCTTTTGGTAACCAATTATTTTATTTCTGTCAGTTTGATATTTTATGTCTGTGTCTGTAATTCCCTCTACTTCTTAAAAGAAAGTAAATGATATTCACTGCTCTGTGCCTTGTTTGTTTTTTTTCTCCCCTCACAATATTAACATACATCCTGGAGAATCCATATAAGTCCGCACGTATCTTCCTCATTCTTTTTATATTACTGCATACCTTATTCAGCAGTCTTACGCTATTGTTGTTGCTATGTAGTCCCAAACCAGCAGTTTAGCTTATATTACCTTACCCTTGGCCTTTTTTGCCTTTGCTCATACCCTTCTGGTTCTCATTGGCATCTGATATTTTGACCTCTGCTAAGGTTTTCCAGCTGAGTGGAGGCAGGGAACGCCAGGTACAGCAGAGTCCCAAAACATTCATCCCCTCTGTCCACTTGCTTTGCTGAAGAGCGTAACTAGGGACAGGGACCGAAGTGTTGCTGTTTTCCCACAGATCCTGCCACAGGCGCCCAGGGCTTCTTCCTGTTTGGATGGAGAGCTAGGGAGTGATGAGTGAGGAAAGGGAGGGGCTTTAACACAGTTTGGTTTTAACTTCTGCATCTGTTCTCTCTGCCTTCTCTAGAAGGCACAAATGGAAACCATCTCCCTCTTGTGCTAACGTAAAGGCAATTAAAAAAACAAAGAAACACAGGATTTTACTAACATTCAGAAGTCATATTACTCAGTTGAAGAAAGATCGTATTGCATTCTGAAGCTGGAACTACCATTTGCAAAAATGAGTGTTTTGGATTTCTCAGCATAGCCTTAAATAGACAGCTTCATGCTGACTTTCCTCCCTGCTCATCTCCAAAGCTCATAACACCCACGTTTACCTAGTTTTCTTTTTTTTCTTCTGTCTTACACTCATCAATCTCGTAGGAATCAGGTTCTGTTTTTTGTTTTTGTTTTGAAATGAGAAACATATTTTTTTCTTGCTGGGTAATACTCTTGCAAATCTATTCTTTCAAAGTTCACTTCTTAAGTTATTTGTCCTATTTTTTCCCTAGTCTTTTAGTAAAAGGTGGGTAGACCAATTTGGTTAAATTAAAAAGGTTTTGCCTTTTCCTAAGATGATTTTCTTCTGGCCTTTAGGAGTGCAATATAGCAAAAAAGAAACCCATGCAGTGAGGTGTGGTTTGCATCGAGTGCATGACTATCACCTGGCCTGTGAGTTACTTATGCTTTACACATGCAGAATAAATTAACCTAGCTCTAAATATATCACCTATTAGTCCTTGGAGGATAACTGTGTCAGGACTAGGAAAAGTCCTGTGTGAGGGTCAGCATTCTTTTTAGCCTTGAAGGCAGGAGCAGGGTGAGGCAGTGATCATTTCCTGGTCTGAAAGGAAGGGGGGAGCTGGGAGATCATGAGAGAAAAGGAACATGTGTGGGAAGAGGAGATGGAAGAGTAGATGTGAGCAAAAGGGGGGAAAGGGAGAGAAGGGAAGGGAAGAAAGGAAGAAGAATGAGGGCAATTATAGGAAAAGTAGAGAAAGGGCCCAAACTATAGCACAGACATAGGTCTTGTGGGAAGAACTCTCCTTGGAGGGTTGAGATGTTCATGTTCTCCAGTTCTGTATCTTCTGCACACGGTGCTATCCAGGGAATTTGAGGAATTTGGTTGTAAATCAAGCACCTTGGAAAATACAGTGCCTCTTTTTGTTAGTAACCAGTATTTATGAGTGCTTACCATGTTCTGGCACTTCTTTAAGCACTTGGCATGGATTATGTCATTTAACCCTCACCCCATGGCTAAGAATTAGGTTTTACTGTTATCTCCATTTTACTGATGTGGAAACTGAGGCACGGAAGCTAAATAATTTATTCAAGATTCCACTAAGCAAATGACTGTAGTAGTCACTGTTTGTTGCACTCCCCCTCCCCCCATTGTCTTCTTTGCTAGCAGAAACTCAGTACCTTGGTTTTTAGTAATATGCCCGCCCTGCATCCTAGCCCCACTGGATGAATGATAACAGACCTAAACCCGTCTTGGCTCTCAGATTCTCCTTACTGATATACATTTTCCTAGCTTCCCTTGTAGCTGACTATGAGGCTGAAGGAGAAGTCCACTAGGGGACTTATGGGAAAGCTTTTCTTCTGTGATAAGAGGAAAGCATATTTTCTGCTTGCCTTCTTCTTTCTTACTACTTGTGATGGTATGAAGATTCTACACACCTGTGACTGTGGCAGCCACTTGGCAACCACGAAGCCACAAGCCCAAGGAAGAATGTCATTATGCTAAGGACAGTGAAATGAAAAGTGGAGAGTGTCCTGGACTTTGAGGACATTGTTGGATTGCTACAATAAGTCTAGGTTCACCTCCCCTTATTCTTCTCGTTATGTGAAATAATCAAATGTCACTAAGGCTCCTGAAAATTTGTCAGGTTTAGCCAAGCATGCAGCTGCATATATGTCAACTGAAATGGGAACAGAAGTAGATTTTGGACACAGGAAGCCCATCTCTGTTTTAAGCTCACAAGCTTCTGCAAGAGTTGTTTTCAAGACTGCAGAGTTGTTTTCTCCAGCATCTTCCACCTTCAGCCTTGACTCCGAGTAGGCAGTTGTTACTCTTCACCCAGGAACAAAGGTAAATTGTAGCAAATCACAGGAAAATAGACACTGATGAGATTTTAACTACCTAAAATATTACTCTACTATCTAAAACAGTAACAATAATGATACACGTTGCAAGTAAACTTTAGGTCACACTACAAAAATTCCTTTCAAAGAACCCATATTCCATGTGTCTGCATTGTTCTCACACAACCACTCACTGACCTTTGTTTGTGCTTCTACCCAGGACTTCAGTTTATGCAAAAACATTTCACCCTCCCCCCAACACACACTCTCTGTTTTGTGAATCTTCATATTCTCAGCATCCAATAGAGAGCCTAGTGCCTAGTGCCTAGCAGGACCTTGATAAATGGTTATCGTATGGATGGAATTAAAATTGCTTAATACCCCTCCTGTTGAACAGCTATCAGTTACAAGCTTCTCAGGAATTATGGGGACATGTTAATATTTTTCTGGTTTTGAGAGATGATTCAATAATTATTAAATTTTAAAGAAATGCATATTGCTGAAGAAATGAAGTTTAATAAGTTACTCATAGAGAGCAGGTGTTCAACAAATAAATTGAACTAAATGGATTGGGCTTTTAAAAAGCTGTATGTTTGGGGCAAATACAAACTGTGGTTAAGGTAAAATAAGACTTTCCACTACATTGTTCTTGGAGCAAGAAAAATTTAATGTATTTTTCAAATATGTCTGGTTTACAACCAGGGAGCAAGGAAGGAGTAGAATTCCATTAGTAAGTGCTTCATTTTTGTCATAAACTGAGTAATATCTGGCCAGATCATGGCTTCTGAGTACAGTGAGTTGAATTCATAGGGAAGTCTCACTCCCTGACATCGGTGTTTAATGGAATTCCACTTAATGCAAAAATGCCTTCCCTTTGGAAAGATTGTTTTTGAGACCCACAGGCTCTTACTGCAGTTGAGACCAAAGTAGAGTGATATCCACAATTAAAGTTGCTCCTGAAGGAATTGAAAAGGGATGGATGCAAAGAACTGAGGAAAAGAAGTGGCAACCTAACGTTAAAGTGTTCTATATATTTTTCCTCACCCTTTGGTTTTACTTTTAAGGAAAGAGCCAAGAAATTTAAACATAAAGACCTCATTGTTCTTTTTGAAATCATTATGGCTCAAGGTATTAAGGTGTACTAAAAGCAAATGTTCATAATTTCCACTCAGCAAGCCCTTCAAAATCACAGGAAACAAATAATAAAAATAATGGCTACAACAATAATAACACTTTATATTTGTTTAACCTCACTTTTGTATTTTCTTTAATTGTAGCTATATATAAACATTTTCTTATACTTCTCTGTTGCAATTATTCTAAACGGCCTTTATGCGTAGCATAATAAGAAATTATAATGAACTGAAAACTCATTAGCAATATATCCATGAGGAATCAAAATAATTTCAGAATTCAACCATAACCTAAATGTAATTTTTGTTTATTATAATATGGTAATCATTTATAAGGGCAGTAAACTAACAACCAAAATATTGTAGAGTACTGGAAATTCTCTTAACTTGTGTTGCTTACAACTATCTCAGTAACAGCAACTTTTAATCTTTATTTTGTTATGATTTTATCATCGTCTGACCTGGAATGTAATCTTGGAGAGGGGGGAGAATTTTACAGGTATCTCTCTCCAAAAATAGTTGATTAGAACTGTCCTTCAAGATTCAGAAAACAAAAAAAAAGCAACACAGTTGTTGTGTTGTCATTTCCTTCAAGTATATTCCTGTTCATCTTTCATCCTCCGGATTAGCCATAATCTCCATGAGGGTAGGGACTGTGTTTGATTTACCTGTTGAATTCCCAGCACCTAGCATAGCATCTGGCACATACTGAATGAATATAGCCGAAAGAAATCAACTGCACGCAAGGTTTTTAGTTCTTCCTGTGGTGACCAGCAGATCTCAAAGCCTCCTTGCTACAATTCCAAGATGGTGGCTTATGCCATTCACTTTTCTTCCCATTCCTTTTCCCAGTTTCTAGGGGAATCAAGGCATTGAAGAAATGAAAGTGTTTTCTCCTGTCAGACAGGATAGGGAACCCTATGGGGTAGGTAGAATATGTACAGATTCAAGAATATGTCCTGAATGTTGGTTTCAAGGCTTATTCCTTATTTTATGATTTTCCTTCATTCCTTAAACATGAGTGCTGGAAGTTCCATCCAATTCAGGGACTGGTTAGTGTGTTCCTGTTGACTAAGATTTTATTTTATTAAAAATAGACAGAATGAGCCTGATGAAGCAACATAAAAGCAACAGATGAATTCTCTTCTGGAATTCAAGCTCCCATTACTTGACTTTATTACTGCTTCATTTCACTGATATTCCTTTTATCTTAAGTATGGCCTCCTCTAAACTTCATTGACATCAAAGATTTTAAGTACTTTAACTGAACATGGTACTGTACAAAGAGGTTCATACAAACCAGATCTTTGTTATTTAGAAAGTTAAACTCACAGACATAAAACAGAAATATTTATGAAATTTAGGGGCACCTGGGCAGCTCAGTCGGTTGAGCGTCAGACTCTTGATTTCGGCTCAGGTCATGATCTCAGGGTTGTGAGATCAAGCCCCATATCAGGCTCCTGCTCAGCACAGACGCTGCTTGTCCCACTCCCTCCCTTGGCTCTTCTTCCCCCACCTCCCCCGCCCGCTCGAACTTTCTCTCTCTAAAATAAATAAAATCTGGGTGCCTGGGTGGCTCAGTTGGTTAAGCAACTGCCTTCGGCTCAGGTCATGATCCTGGAGGCCCGGGATCGAGTCCCGCATTGGGCTTCCTGCTCGGCAGGGAGTCTGCTTCTCCCTCTGACCCTCCCCCCTCTCATGTACTCTCTCTCATTCTCGCTCTCTCAAATAAATAAATCTTTTAAAAAATAAATAAAATCAAATCAAATAAATAAAATATTTTAAAAAAGTATTTATGAAATTTATATTCTTTATGCAAATGAAGGCTATTCTCTGATTTACTTTACATGATTAGTAATAGCTAATACTTACTGAGTCCTAACTATGCCCAAGGCACTGTGTAAAAAAGCACCTTACATGCATCTTCTCCATTAAACCCCCAACAACAACGAGGAAGGAGAAGTGTCCCGAGTTAAGTGACTCGCCTAAGGAAGGTTCGTACAGCTGTGACATTAATTCAGGTCTGGCTCCGAGACCGTTCCTTAAGCACTCTGACCTACCCCTGCCCTCTGGCTTACAGCCTCCTCTCCCACAAATCTGCCACCCACTAACAGCCAAATGTGCCAACTCAGCTTTCAGAAGAGCAACTGCCTGGAGCAGGGCAGGGATCTGTGACAGGCACGGTGTGGTGACTGAAGTGACTTAAGTGAAATCCTTGGGGAGCTGTATAGTATTGGATTAAGTGCTGTTAAAAACAGGGCAGCCCGGACAGAACGGAATTATCAATCAGATTCAATTCCATTCTAAAAATAAAATCTGGACAGTTGAGACTCCGGATTGTTTAAAAGAGCTCTTTACTTACTTGGTAGATAAACCCTCCTGAAGAATGTTTATGCTCCCTGATTCCCCTTCAAGTTTCTGTCCTTGCTTATCCCCTCTCATCGCTCCCCAACTTCCAATTAGAAAAGACGGATACAGTTG
Organism: Mirounga leonina; assembly: GCF_011800145.1. NCBI lineage: Eukaryota > Metazoa > Chordata > Mammalia > Carnivora > Phocidae > Mirounga > Mirounga leonina. The sequence goes on from NW_023270807.1 coordinate 38,984,956, forward strand.
CTTCTAGAGCCTCATCTGTGCTCAAGCCACTGCCATCAGGCTAATGCCTCTGTCCTCTGCTGGAAGTGCTCCCACAAAGGTCAGCAATGATAACAAACCATCATTATAATAACACCTAATGCTTCTTGTGGATTTATTGGGCTCCAAACCCTAGGCTCAGAGTTGTGTTTACACTGGAGGGAGAAACTTGGAGAACCACAGGATCGCACAGAGGTTGGCAGGGACTTGGCAGAGGTTTTGGCTTAGTCAACTCAGTTTTTAAAAAATTAAGCCGATATTGAAATAACAGAATAGGGGCGCCTGGGTGGCTCAGTCGTTAAGCATCTGCCTTTGGCTCAGGTCATGATCCCAGGGTTCTGGGATCAAGCCCCGCATCGGGCTCCCTGCTCGGAGGGAAGCCTGCTTCTCCCTCCCCCGCTCCCCCTGCTTGTGTTCCTGCTCTCTCTGTCTCTGTCAAATAAATAAATAAAATCTTAAAAAAAAAAAAAAAAGAAATAGAATATTTCAGACAAAAATCCAAAGTTTTTGAGATGTGCGGTCCATTTGCTACAGTCTGGATGCCCCTGGACCTTCCTCACCTCATTTCTGTCACCTGCTTGATTTCCATGGGCACATGATTTACTACCCACACTTCACATGGATATTCTGGTCAGGAATTTAGAGGTGTCAGGAAAAGACCCCTGCTTAAATGAGCCCAAGATAAAAGATGGAGGTGATTAAACAGCAACCCCAGGCAGGAAGTGTGGCACACCTGGATTCGTAGAAACTGAGACTGGAAGTAAGACAGCCGCCAACCTCTTCATTGGGGTTTCTACTTTTCACTCCACAGGGGCTCCATTCCCCCGTCACAGACGGACTTCCTCTTATCCTTCATTTCAGGTCCCTCATTCCTTAACTTGCTCAAAGCTTCTCAACCCCATGCCACCCCCCTTGCTGCATCCTCCTTTATGCTCCTACTGCTAATTGCCTTCGTCTTTCGATTTTCCAACTGTGAATTCCTGAGGGAGGACCGACACGTATTTCAAGCCTGGTCATAAATGTCATAAATTGCTTTCAAGCTATAATAGGTCCCACTGAGGGAAGTACCCAGATATGGTTCAAACATCTGTAGCCAGTTGGAGTGGGAATACCCTTCAAACAGATACCCTCAGGCATAATGTGGAGAATATCCTAAGCACTCATAACAATCGTGAATGAGAGTCATTATTTATACTCACTTTATTGACTTGAAAACAGAGGTTTAGAGAGGTGACAAAATTTGTCCAAGAAATTAAGTGGCAAAGCTGGAATGTGAACACAGCCTGCCTGACTAACAAACTCCAAGCCTCCATTTTTATTATCTTTCCTGACTTCCAGGCTGAGTAATGTTCTTGCTATTCTCTACTTCCTAAAGCTTAGAACTCTTCTCGTGGGTTCTGTGATACTGTACTCTTTTGGTTTTGTATTTTCCTGATGGCTCCTCCATTCCTTTTAATTCTTTGTTCTCTTTCCAATTTAAAATGGAAGGGTTCTCCAAGGGACTCTTCATGGCTCCTTCTTGTTTCTTTCTATACTTTCTTTTTAGGCAAATTCATAGGCTTTTACATATTTGGATACAGTCGGACACTATGGTTTCTTAAACTGGGGTTCTTGGGCACACATGCCCTCCCACCCTACCCAAGAGACTTGTGGATAGAATTTAGAGAGTTCATGAATTTGAATGAGAAAAAAATTAATGTATTTATATTTTCATTAAATTCTAACAGAAATTTACTAATTCCAGGGTGCCTGGGTGGCTCAGTCAGTTAGGCATCTGACTCTTGATTTTGGCTTAGGTCATGATCTCAGGGTCGTGACATCCAGCCCAGTGTTGGGCTCTGCGCTCAGTGGGGAGTCTGCTTGAGATTCTTTCTTCCTCTCCCTCTGCCCCCTCCACCCCTACGTGCCTGAGTGCCCTTTCTCTCTCTCTCTCAAATAAATAGATAAATCTTTAAAAAGTCTACTAACTCCTTCAATTATGAATGTAGGCAACAAGCCACTGTATAGGAGCAGACATCTGTGACCTTGTTACCAATAGAAATCATAGGTATTTTAGTATTTTCCAACTGTTGCAAATATTTAAAAATTTTATTTTTTCCCATTATACTTCAAAATCATAATGGCTCACTCACACCTGTCAGAATGGCTAAAATCCAAAACACAAGAAATAACAAGTGTTGGCGAGGATGTGGGGAAAAAGGAACCATCTTGCGCTATTGGTGAGAATGAAAACTGGTGCAGCGACTGTGGAAAACAGTCTGGAGGTTCCTCAAAATGTTAAAAGTAGCACTACCATATGATCTAGTAATCGAGCTACTGGATATTTACCCCCAAAATACAAAAACACTAATTCAAATGTTTATAGCAGTATTATTTACAATAGCCAAATTATGGAAGCAGCCCAAGTGTCCATCAATAGATGAATGGATAAAGAAGATGTGGTGTATATATACAATAGAATATTATTTAGCCATAAAAAAGAATGAACTCTTGCCATTTGTAACAACGTAGATGGAGCTAGAGAGTATAATGCTAAGTGAAATAAGTCAGTCAGAGAAAGACAAGTACCGTATGATTCCACTCATATGTGGAATTTAAGAAACAAAACAAATGAGCAAGGGGAGAAAAGAGAGAAAGAGAGATAAGCCAAGAAACAGACCCTTAACTACTGTGAACAAACTAATGGTTACCAGAAAGAAGGTGGGGGGGGAGGGGGATGGATGAAATAGGTAATTTACACAACATTATACATCAATTATATCTCAATAAAGCAAAGAAAAAACGCACGCTAGCCAGATGTTCTATCATGACTTATAAAGGGGCTCAAGTCTTGGGTAATGCAGGAGCAACTTTCCTAAAGCCTATTGACCTACTCAGTTTTCTGAGTTCTGTCTTTAAGCTTTGGCTGCCTGCTTTATCTGCAGACTTTACTTGTCAGATGGGCACCTAATCCTCCCAGTGGTATGATACCCTGTGGTACTGATCTTGGACCTCTAGTTTATATCCCAGATTGCTTTCTACTCTCACTCACTCTTCCATGTTGTTTACTGACTCTGGATCTCAACTCCACCCTAGCTGTTGTGGGTTTCTGGACTGCTAACAGTTTGTCCTGCATACAAGTTCTAGAGATAAACTTTTTCACCAGCATGGAATAAAAAGAACTATTACCAGAATGCTCTTAAAGTATAGCTGTTATCATATCCTTTTCTTCCTTGGAATGCTTACAAATTCAATTTAACTTCTCAGTGACTGCACAAAAGAGAAACCTATTTAAGGTGGCTTAAGTAAGATGAAGAATTTATGATACGGATACAGTGATATTATGCAGGCCTTAAAAGTAGTGGTGGAGGAACAGGTTGAGCCATAAACAAGGATTGGCAAACATTTTTCTGTAAAGGGCCAAATAGTAATTGTATTAGGTTTTGCAGGCCATATGGTTTCTGTCACTCCGCCACAGACAATATGAAAAGAAATGTGTTCCAATAAAACTTTATCCATAAAACACACAATTTGCCACACAGGTCAGAATTTTAGGATCCTTGGACAAAAACATTATCAGGATTCTCTGAAACTCATCTCTATCACAGCAGACAAAACATGTCTGCTTTGTTGTTCTCTTCCTACTGACTAGCTTCTTCAGCTTCTCTGGTTCTCATGTTGAAACATGGCTTCTGAAAGCTTCCAGCTTCCATGTCACAAGTTAAAGTTTAAGCTCTCTCTTTCCCAGTGCTAATTCCAAATCCTTAGGGTAGGGATGTTGCCTGGCCGAGCTTAGGTCAGGTGTTCACCCCTAGACAATTAGCTGTGGCTAACTGAGCTCTGGGTCTTGCTATATGAACAGGGCTTTGGGGCACCACCCCTACAACCTCTTAGATCAGAGCTGAGGAACAGATTTCACAAAAGGGCAAGGAGCTGGGCAGACAACTGGGGAGAGTCTCCTGCTGCATTCATTCAAACCTACATTTTCCACATTGTTCCTATTAGTCCCCTCATATCCCTTTCTGAAGCACAACCAAGTCCTTGTTGATCTCATAAACTCTGCACATTCTCACCCCTCATTCCCCCTATCTGCCAGCAGATATTCTACTCATCTTCAAAGTCTCTTCTAAAAAGCCACCCTTTCCTTTGTATCCACACAACAATCTATTGGTACAGTGTGTCTTGTTCTGTTGCTATTTCTGTACCTGTCTTTTTGTTTTGCAGACAATAGGTGCTCTGCTGACTGAGGAAATGACTTATTCAACTTTTCATCCACTTTGGTCTCTTTCAGAGAATAGGCTCTGAGTTTCTATTTGTTGAGTTTAACCGTATATTCACAGCTGAATAATTCCAAACTGAAGAAAATGTTGACTTTTAACAGTGGCAGTTACATAGGAAACACAGTATCTACTTTTAAGAAATTAATTTTATAAATATTCATTTCCACATGTATGGTAGCCAAATTAAAGTGCATATGTAGAGAGATATTAATTACAGCAAAAGTTATATTTAGTTATTGTTTATAAGAAGAAATAAAGTCCCATTAGGATCGAACCTTCTGTTAATGTACTAAATTAAAAAGGAATACTACAGAAGTGATGTAAGATAATAGGAAAGGTTATAAACTTGAAATATTAAAAATTGCTCTAAAAAGCAAATGCTCCAAAATGATTAGTATCATTCTGTGCAAGAAATGTACCAAAGAGCTAGAGACTTCATTATCTAATTTCTTTCTTTCTAGAACTATTAATTAACATCGTTCCCAGAACTCTGCTAAGCTCCCCTGCTGAAAGGCGGAAAGTAAATACAGTAACTGCAGAGAAAACTGGTTCATTTCCACCAAACAGTGAGAGGCTTGGGCTTTTGTGAAACAGAAAACACTTGTTAAATAACTATTCCTAAACTATTAGCAACGACATGAAAGTTTTTTTATTTAACAGCATCCTCCTGGGAGACTGCGCTTGGAATGTGCATCGGGTCTGAAAAAGGCACAGATTTGGCTCAGTTGTAAATATTAGGTGCACAGAGGCGAAGCCATTGTGTAGAGTAGGGGGTGGGGCGGGTGGGGTCCTGATGCCCAATGTTGATAGAAGGATTCTAATTTCGCTTGGAATTTATTTTTTCTACTACAATTACAGTCTTGCTAAGAAAAATAGAATATCGCTTGTGCTCCCAGCTGGCTTCTAATTTTCAGCGTCTACAGATGCAGAAGACGTCTCATTTAACTAAAAGAATCACCTTTCTGCAATCTCCAGGGCCGCTGGAAAAACAGAAGCTCGCTCAGCCCCACCGCCCCCAACGCGGCCGCCTCTAGAGAGCCGGCCCGCTGCATCCCACCCCGCCCCACCCGCCGGCCGCAGGTTAGGGCTTGCCCCGCGCGACAGCGGCCTCAAAACCCCAGGTCTGCGAGGCTCGATCCCGTGTGTCGGCGGTTCTGCGTGGGGATGCTCCAAATCAGTAAACCACAACATAGAACCCAAGCTTGGACTCTGAACCAAACCCTCTTGCCTAGTTTTCTTTTTCTCGGTCTCGCAGGGATCCTCGCTACCCCTTGTCACAGCGTCTCCCCAGCCTCTCCCCTCCAACCACCTGCGCGCGTAAGCGATTCTCACGCAATAAGGGGCTGGAAAGAGCTCAGTCCACTAAGCACTCCATGCAGAGAACGAAACTACAACTCCCATCACGCCCCGCAGCCTGTTCCCTCCTCCTCTTCCCCTCCCCCCTCCTCCCTCGGCCAACGGCCGGGAGGCTCTGGGCTTTTATTTGCGGACGGGCGGGAGGGAGTCAGGTCCCCGCGAGCTTCCCCGACCCGAGCGTTCTGCCCGGCGGCGGCGGCGGCGGCGGCGGCGGCTCTTAGCCGAGTTTTGCCTCCGCGTCCCCGCCAGCCCCGAGCCCGCGGGGGCAGACGGTCCGTCCCGGCGTGCGAGAGGATGGTGATCCGCGTGTTCATCGCCTCCTCCTCGGGTTTCGTGGCGGTGAGCACTGCGGGGGCTGGCAGCGGGCCGGGGTCGGGTCTCGGGGGGTCGCCGGCGCCAGGCGCGGGTCCTGCGGGAGGCGCGCCCCGCTCGCCCCTGCGCGTCTCGGTGCGCAGCGCGTCAGGACGCGGGAGCTCGCGCCCGGCAGGTGATCCATCACGCTTGCACAACAATGAACAGGGCGGGGAGCAAAGGTGGGTGGGGGACCCCAGCTCCCCCACAGGCCCACTCTGCGCGGTCTGAGAGGGAGACAGCGCTGCGGGAAAATGGAGGCTGCGGGAAGCCCCCGGCTCCAGTAGTGTGGCTCGGGAATTTGGAGAAGGGCTAGTCTGAGAGCTTCGGGGGTCCCGCTTCCCTTGGTGTTAGTTCTTCCCGATTTGGGACATTCAGCCTGCTTATATTTTGTATAACCAGCTTTTATCTAGGCTGCTTAGCTACCTAGCTCCTGAATGAAACAAGTTTAAGTAGTAATTGCTCTCCACCCTCCCTTCCTCGCCACCCAGTACATTTCTTTAGTTTTATACCTGCGCAAAGAGAACTGTAAAGTAGGTTTGTCCTGTCGTGCCAGGATTTTCTTGTTTAGTCTTTTTTTTTTTTTTTTCCCTGCCTTGGATGCTATGAATATTTTTACATCTTTATGTAAATGTGTGTGTTTGGTTTCTTTACCTTTGTAGTGCCGTGGTCAATTTCATCTTAAGGATGTATAAATTGTGGTCTAATTATCTTAAGCTGTTTTGTTTGGTCGATATTATTGATTTTTTTTCTTTTTTTTTTTGGAAGAGAAATTAAATAGCTGGGTGTCAGACTGTAAGGAAAAATTCAGTAGTATACTTGATAGCCCACTGAGTAAGACATGTTTTACATGATTATTAAGACTTGGTTTCCTTAGTAAGAAGCTATAGATTTAAGACGTTCTTTGGTGAGATATATAATCAAATACATCAAAAACGCAATATTGATTGCTTAAATTTGATCTGGTCAGTTGCCTGCCCAGCAACAATCAGATTGTCCCAAAATTTGTTTCTGAAGCAGGTGGGGTGGAGGATGGAATAAAATATTGTTTGTAAATCCTTATAAACCATGGAGACTCTTTATTTAAAAAGAAATCAACACTGTAGTACAAAAAAGACCCCCTTTTCATTAGGAACAATAGATGGGAAACTCCACCTTATCTTTATATGCAGGCGTGTGGTGGTCCCCATACTCCTGATAGTTTTGGTTATTTCTAGTTATTTGTGGTTGCTTAGTCATACCTATCTTTTACAGATTTCTCTACTGAACTACACTTCAGTGTCAGGAAACTCATACTGTTTTGTGGATAGATTTTTTTCAAATGCACTTCTTCATAAGAATGCTACAAAGCTTTTGGTTTCACCACAACTTGTATGCTTCAGTAATTATTACAGTAAGTAATTATTACAGTAGCATTTTATTGATTATGGAAGGGCTGATCTGTAGTATTAAGCCTAGGTTATGTTGGATAAGTCAAAGTCAAATTACTTGGCTTATCCTGTCAGCAGGTAATATCCCAAGATAGTTCTGCAATTTTGTATCTCTATTTCCTGAAATCCATTAAGAAGTATTTCTTGTCTGCATATGTCCTTTTTTAATTTTTAAATACACTGTTATGAATTTTGCACATGAAGCTAGACTTAAGAGACCTAAGTTTTAATTCAGGCTCTGGCTAGTAGTGTAAGCTTGGCTAAGGTGCTCCATCTCTGCCTAAGTTTCTCTTCTGTAGGCTGTGATGTATAGGCTGTAGGATGTGTAGGTCCTGAAGGATTGTGATGTATAACTCAGAATTACATTCTAGCTTTAACCTGTTCTGATTTCATCAGTTGGGTAAATGTGGATAAATCCTTGTAACAGCTTTTTTTTTTACTTTAAATTTATACATATTAACCTCAAAGTGAGTTTATTCTTGTGCTTTGGTGTTTTACTGTGATGTTTCAGGTTCCCTCACTGCCCTGCCCGGTAGTATGTGTTCTGACATGGTTTGATTTGAGCTGGAAGGCATAATTTGTTATCACGTATGTACAGCCCATAAACTGTAATTGTCTATTTTAATGGACCTAACTTTTTTAGGTCTCAGACAATCGTCAGTCAGTAAGTCCAATTGCAATATTATCTCTTACCTTAATACACAGTTTTTCTGTAATAATGTAATGTTGATACTTTTGGTGATGATAAGTATATGCTTATATGCAAGAATAATGATTTCTAAGAGATAATGAAGTTGTTTAGGTTAACTGTTGGCCTGGGGAGGTTAATGGGGCTTGTAGCATTAAACTATATTAAGCTTTGATGGCATAGCCATAATGTTTTCCCTCCAGCAGTGTTGTGTTGACCATTGGCACTGTTTTATCTGGTGACCAGCTGTGACTAGCAAGTGCATGGGAGAACAAGTAATTTGATTTCCAAATCGGTTTGGTTCTAGCTGAATTTTTTTAACCCACAAGGAAGTATGTAACTAGAAATTGACTTTGCTAAGTCAGTCCCTGGTATTACCAAAAAGGTGTTCTGCCCCAGTCAGCAGTAGATTTAAACAATCTAGAGAAAATCCTCATATCTTGTCTGACTTCCCTGAATTCTCCAGCTTTAACACATAACAATGATATTTGGGATAATTAACACCAAGGGATGGAAGGTTGCCCTTTTATCCGCCCCAGCTCCAGGTAAAATCTGCTTTTACTAGGAAATAAAAGACATGCCACATTATTATGCTGTGGATACCTAAAAAGCAGATTTCTTATGCAGCTGATAATGTTGCTCTCATTCATATTGTAGTGAAGGACGTTTATTTCAGTCCTCAGAAAATAGTATATTCCAAAAGTGCCATTTTAAAATTTAATTTATTCTGGTTGTATACCCAGAAGGGGGTGTCCTGGTAACTTTATTCAGGAAGTATATTAATATGACTTTTAAATTTAAAAATATTGAAATCCATCAGTTACTTCACTCATTCATTATTTTATTCATTCAACAAGTATTTTCTAAGGGTCTGCAGCTTGCCCAGCTCTGTCCTTGTTCTTGTGGGGAACTGGAGAAGAATAGAGGATGTGGTCTCTGCTCTCAAGACATTTAGGTGGGGACCGGGTGGGGCAATAAGATAGGAAAGCTAAAACCACCAGTAATAAAGTACAGCCCAAGGACACTTGCCTCTTTCAGAACACATTTATCAGAGATAGGAATAATATACGGGCAGAGGGATACATTGCAGGATGTCAGATAAGGAGGAAATGTGCCAGAAATCATAAAATATGCATGTGGGAGCCTTAGGCAGATGGCAGGGAGAGGAATTGAGTTAGATTTGGAGCCCGGGAGAGAGTGCAGGGCCCACCTTGTTCAGGCTGGAAAGGGAGGAGTTTTGGGTAGAAGAGGGCAGGCAGTGGATGTCCCTGTGGACCTCATTTGAGGACGGGGTAGACTTTCAGTTCCTGCAAGAAGCCCATGATAACAAGCTCTGTAGTGCTCAGCATCTCAGAGATGTCTTCAGTATTTACGGCTTGCGTGCTGTCTGGAGCCTTTTGTCCCCAGGGAACAAGGGACTCTCTGGCAGGGAGGGACCCCTGGTATGTGATTTTAGAAAAATCTTTACCCCTGTGCTTGCTTTGACTAAAATGTCTCAAAAAAAGAAATACAATCTTTCACTCTTTGTTAAAGTTTCTGGGCTCAGTTGAGCTGGAGGAAAACCTAAAGCGGTTTTCTTGCAACGTCCAACCACCTAAAATCACAGAGAAGGAAATTTGGGCATAGAGATTAAGGGGCTTACTCTGAGGTCATTTATGTCAGTCACTGCAGAACTAAGGAAGGGTTAAATGGACACCAGGTCTCCTGACTCCTGAAGGTATTCATGCCTGTGTTCATTCAGCAATGCATTCATTCATGCATTGATTGACTCTGGCATTCATCAATCATTGAAAACCTACTAAGTACCAGGCTCTGTGTTAGGTGCTATTAGGTGCTACTAGGTGCTAGGTGTATGTGAGCGCCAGGAGAAAGACTTAAATGCCGGCCTTATGGCACAAATCAGGGCTAACTCTCTACAGCTCAAAGACTTGGGATACAAACCATTTCAGCAAGGAGCATGAAGGGCTGATATGAGCTTGGGCAGTGTTAGCGTGAGCATGGTGAAATGGATGGTATATCCTTGGATATTGGAGAGGGGCCATCACTGGGAGGAAAAGATACAAAGAAATTGGAAGCCAAGTTGATAAACATAGAGCTTTGCCCATGGCCGCTGCTATATTTTCCAGGGGGGATGAGAGTAGCCAGCAGAACTCATAGAGACTATGCTCAGAGTTGTCTGGATCTTTGCAACTGTAGAAGGCATACCCTACTGGTTTGCATGGCATAACTATTTTAAAACATGTAATAACCAGTGAAGCTGTTGCATCTCCACAGAATGTATTCAGTGAAGCTTCACTGTGTGAGGAGGCCCCAGCAAGGAGTTCCCAGGCAGTTAAAGTCAGGATATGACCATGTAGAATAGACTAGGACTGGGCAGTAATTCCTAAGTGATTCTAATGCCAGAAGAAGCTAGTGAGGGTAAGTCTGGGTCATCAGCCTCTTTCTTTCTTTCTTTCTTTCTTTCTTTCTTTCTTTCTTTCTTTCTTTTCTTTCTTTTCTTTCTTTTCTTTTCTTTCTTTTCTTTCTTTTCTTTCTTTTCTTTCTTTCTTTTCTTTCTTTTCTTTCTTTTCTTTCTTTTCTTTCTTTTCTTTCTTTCTTTTCTTTCTTTCTTTCTTTCTTTCTTTCTTTCTTTCTTTCTTTCTTTCTTTCTTTCTTTCTCTTTCTTTCTTCTTTCTTTCTTGATTTTATTTATTTGAGAGAGAAAGTGCACAGGCATGCACATGAGCCAGCAAGCATGAACAGGGGGAGGGGCAGAGGGAGAGAGAGTGGGACAAGCAGACTCCCCACTGAGCACAGAGCCTGATGCAGGGGCTCCAACCCAGGATGCTGAGATCATGACCTGAGCCAACCCTTAACTGACTGAGCCACTCAGGCATGCCTCATTAGCCTCTTTAACTCATTGGATCTTCAGAGTCACAGGGCGAGGTGGTTATTTATTCCCATTTTTACAGATGAAGAAGCTGAAGTTAACTGCCCTGATGAGATCAGACATAGTAGATGGTGGGATCCTGAGTCAAACTCCAGCTGGCAGTTTCCAGAGCAGTTCTCCTCTGTGGGCACCATGGCACCCTGGGGGAATGGGAGTACCAGGGATGCTTGACATCCTATAGTGTGCTAGACAGTCCCCCCTAAGAACTGCCCTTGCAAAAATGCCAGAGGTACCCTTGATGAGAAATGGTGCTAAAGAGCATTGGCAAGTGAGGGTGTGGAGTGAGGTTAGGGAGGTGGGAGCATATAAGAAATGACCAGGAGAAGCAAGAGTAAGTTGGGGTTGCAAGCACAAGGATGTGATTGTAAGGGAAGGCAAGCTCATTTAATTTCCTAAGGGCTGCCATTAACAAAGTACCAAAACCGGGGGCTTAAACAACAGGAATTTGTCTCACAGTTCTGGAAGCTAGCTCAAGGTGTTGGCAGGATTGCTTTCTTCTTAGGGCTGTGATGGAGACTGTGTTCCATGACTCTCTCCTAGCTTCTGATGGTTTGCTGACAATCTTTGACATTCCTTGGCATGTAGATAGATGATTTTGATACCTGCCTTCATGTTCACATGCCATTCTCCTTGGGTGTGTGTCTGTCACAGTGTCCAGATTTCTCCATTTTATAAGGACACAGTCCTATTGAATAGAGCCTACCCTAATGACTTAATCTTAATTGATCATCTGCAAAGATCCTATTTCCAAATAAAGTCACATTCATAGGTACTGGGGGTTAGGATTTCAACATCTTGGGGGAGCACAATTCAACTCATCACAACATGGAATATGAGGGTTGAAATAGAAACACTAATTAATGGAATTTCCCCCTTTAATTGGAAAGACTGTAGGCACATTTCTTGAATCTTAAAGTTAGCAGCTGGATATGGAATTGTATGGAGTTCAGTTAATGTATAAGTTCTGTTGCTAGGAAGGGAGATTTAGCAAAATCCCAACTGAAGATCTGACCTCAGTTTTTCTAGTTCATTTTACTATTTCCCAAATTTGATATTTTCCTATTCTACAATAATATTTTATCAAGAGCATGGACTCTTACAAAATTAGGGGCTTTTTATCCATTTGTATTGGGATACTTTTAATAAATATTTCTATTTGAGGAAATGAAATTTTGAAAAGCATTTATATTATAATGTGGTTTCAATATTGCAGGAATTTAAGACTATTTGAATCTCATTTTTTTCTGTGTTTTTCAATTTTTTGGTCAAAACAGAGAAGGAAAACAAGTATAGTGAAAAAGAAACAAAAACAGTTTAGTAAGAAGCAATATGATACCCGGGCGCCTAGGTGGCTCGGATGGTTAAGTGTCTGCCTTCGGCTCAGGTCATGATTCTGGGGTCCTGGGATCGAGCCCCGCATCGGACTCCCTGCTCCTTGGGGAGCCTGCTTCTTGCTCTGCCTCTCTCTCTCTCTCTCTGTCTCTCATAAATAAATAAAATCTTAAAAAAAAAAGTATGATACCAAATTAAATAATGTTTCTTCTTGATTCATTTATTTAAGATTTTATTTATTTGAGAGAGATTGTGTGGGAGCACGAGCGGGGGGAGGGGCAGAGGGAGAGGGAGAAGCAGAGTCCCTGCTGAGCAGGGAGCCCAATGTGGGGCTCGATCCCAAAACCCCGAGATCATGACCTGAGCTGAAGGCAGACACTTAAATGACTGAGCTCTAAACTCTAACCTCAAACGGAGACCCTTTCAGGTTTCAGCAGATTTTCAGTCGGGACTGCTTTAATGGGTGCTACGGTCGTTGCAGAGTTAGCTAGCAATAGAAGTTATTCTGATTCAAATTACATTCCTATAGAGATTATTTTTCTGTGATTAGCTTTTGTTACACTGTCTATTCAGTAAAAGGACCTTAGCTTTCCAAATTAGAAATTTAGTGAAAACAACTTTTTTTCCCTATGAAATGGCAAATGCTTATTAATATTTGATGGAAAATATCCACTTCTGATTATATATAATTGTTTTTGGGGGGGTCCTTTTTCTAGTTGTTTTTTAAGACATGTCATTGAGGGGCACCTGAGTGGCTCAGTGGTTAAGTGTGGGACTCTAGATTTCTGTTCAGGTCATGATCCAGGGCCCTGAGATCCAGCCCTGCATTCAGCAGGGAGTCTGCTTGGAATTCTCGCACTCTCTCTCAAATAAATAAAATCTTAAAAAAAAAAAAATGAAAACATGTTGTTGAGCCTTTCTTTTGAGTGATTGTTGAGCCCAGTAGTGATCAGTGTTGTCTGGAATGGAGGTGGTTGCAGGGCCAGGAGAGGTGGGGTTTGGAGACCAGAAGCCAACAAGCAGCCGCAACCCAGCAGTGTAGTTTGAGGCTGTGCAGCCTCCCTTCTGTCTGTCCTCTTTTAAAAATAGGCTTATCTGAGTTTATCTGCCAGCACTGACTAATTACTCAGGAACTGAACAATGGTAACTAAAAGTGTTGTTATTTCTTTTATGTTTGATTATTTTTTTCTGAACTCTAAAAAAGAAATCAACCTAGGAAAAGCACCTTCATGATGGCTTTGCTGTAGGACTGAAAGTTGAACTGGATGCTGGCAGATAGGGGGCCCCCTACCAACAAACCCAGGTACTTTTAGGCTGGTGCAGCCCCTGGAGACTAGAACAATGTGGTTGGTTCCCGATCTGGTTCCCTCTGTTACCATTGACAGCTTATTCATTCCTGAAGGGGCCGAACTCTTTTGGGCTGGCTCAGTCCCTGGAAAAACCCCAAAGGGGGTTTTCCTGGAACTGACCCCTGAAAGTGGAAGGGCAGGGCATGGTGTATATCAGGGCGTGTCTGCCTCCTTGTGGGACCTTTGTGGGCTCTCTGCCAACATTTCTTCAGAGCTCCTGAAGCCGGAAATGGAATGTTGGCTGTGACTGAGGGCAAAGGGTTTTAGGTACTTCAGGATGTGTTTTCCATTTCCTACCGGTGATGGCTCGGATCTGGAATTGGCTTTTTGTCAGCGTGGGCCTAGTGGATTTGGGAGTAGAGGGCTGAGAAGAAGAGAGACCCAATTAAGTGATTTGCTTTGACAGGTCAGTCAGTGGTATTTGGTAATTGCAAATATAGTTAAAGTCAGCAGCTATTACTACATACCAGTCCTATATTGAAAACAAAACAAAGCAAAACAGAAAACCCAAAGCAACACAACCAACATAGCTTTTGAGTTAGTTTTCCTTTTAGTGTTACACAAGGAGTGGGAGTATGGTCTTCTTCATTCATGACATTCCCATGTGATTTGAAGCTTACTAGTTCTCTGCCTTAGTAATTATAGTCATTAGGATAGTTCTTTGAATGGGAATTGGCCACTTCCATAAGCCTGGGTCCGCTATTGACAGGAGTTTCGGGTTGCACTGACATTTTATGATAAACTACTTACTAGCCTAAAGTAAGTGTTTGGGTTGAACATTTGCTGATTTTATTTAATTCTGGAGTTAGCTTATATTCAAGCCAAGCACCTACTTCGGCCCCATCACGGATTATCTATCATTGGAAGGCAGTGTAGTCTCATGGTTAAGGCAGGGGCTGTCCAAATCCTAGCTCTGCCATTCGTGAAGGACATGGCCTTAGGCAAGTAACCTCGGACTCTTCATTTGTAAAAATGGGATAGGAACAGTACCTTCTGTATATGACTGCTTTGAGCACTGAATGAATAAGTCTTCCATAGGAGGTAGTTAGCAGAGTGCTAGGTACATAGTAAGTACTCAGTGCATATTATCTATTATCTCTGTTCTGTTCTCATCAACAGCAGCATAGTAGTAATAGCAGTAATAAAACAATTAAAAAATTATAACCTTGGATCATGTAAGATCTTTAATCACCAAAAAAATTATAGTACGTAGTACTTACTAAGCCAAGGATGCATGCTGGTGTAATTTTAGAGTTTTTAGTAAATTTAAGTATAAAGAGGTTTTTTTTTTTTTTACTGAAATTTGAAGTTTGAATTGAATAATTAATAAGAACATTACAATTTGAGGTCATTCCCCCAAACAAATCACTTAGAGTTCTGTAATTTTTTAGCATTTTATAGGTACACAGCATGTCATGCATGAGGCACTAAACCATATTTATTCATTACCTTCAGAGTGCTGACTAGTATGCAATTGGTCACTATTCTGTGCTATACCTAGTACATGAATTTAGAGTCCTGGTTTGATTTAAGGCTTCCTATACTTAGCAAGTAGATTTCATCCCAAATGATAGCTTTGACTGATGGATGGTGAAGCTGGGAGAGGGGTTTTGGAGCTTTGTCTGGGATCGGCTGGGAAACAAACAGTGTGACTGACTGTTGATGTCTGATCTGGCACCAGAGGAGGGAGGACCAGGGTTTATGCCATGTATTTGCCAGCCCTGTCTTAGACTCTTTCAGATTTGCATAACTGAATGTAGAGTATTTTGAGTCTGGGAGTAAAAGGGAAAAGAAATAGGAGACACCAAGTTGAATTAATGGATGGACAATGTCCTCTGCAAACATCTCACCCCAAATCTAGGGGGAGGGTGGTAGAGAAGGGCCAGGATCTCTGTGTTTAATGAAGGTGAGTGAAGAAAGTGATTATCATGACTGTGAAACTGAACACTGAATTTGGATGCTTTGTGAAACATTTGTGGGGAGCTTTCCTAGGCAGATGGGCAGGCGGATTGTGGTAAAGGAGGTTGGGGGCTTTGTGGGAGAATTTGGTAGAAACAGAAGGGGAGAAAGATACTGGAGTAGGGGGACTCTGGGATATGCCTGTCTACCTTGCTGAGCCTTAGAGCCCTGGAAGGTCAGGTGAACAGTTAGTTTTTACCTGTGCCCAGAATGTGGTAGGATTTTTCCTACAGATTACTTAATCCTTATAATGCCTCTACAAACTGTGTTTATTATATCCATTTTTCAGATGAGACTATTGAGGTACAGGGTGATTAAGTAACATGCCTAGGATCATTCAATTCAATGAATCCAGATTTGAACTCCTCCCTGTCTTAAGATTTTGTGTCCAGTACTTTTATCCCACATTACTCATGAGAAAAGCCCCTGCTCAGAGGCCAGTGAGAATCTGGGTCTTGCAGACCCAGAAACAGGCTAGGATAACAGTGTGTGAGCTCAAGTTAAAGAGAGGGGAAGGGGCAGGACTGCTAAAGAGCAGTTCCAGGGGTCCCCACTCAGCTGTTGAGCAGGTAATTGTAGCCACAGTGTCCTTGGCATGTGAAAGCAATGACTTTGCTCCTGCAGAGACGAATAAAAGATATAAGGAATATGGATTGAAATGGAAAGCTAATATTTCATAAAGATTATAATAGTAATGAGAACAACACCTATCATTCGCACCATGTACAGGAAGTTTACTCGAGGCTTTATGTTTGTTGTTTGTATTCCTCAAAGAAACTTGGCATGCCATTCATATTCATTCTCATCCCCCTTCACTCTCTCTAGCAAAATAGGAAACTGAAACTCAGAAATTTCAAATAACTTGCCTTGTCATAGAATCTAGAAGGTACAGACACTAGATCTGTGTCATCCATTTTCCTAATGGCCATGTCCCAGAAGAAGTCAGAGGTTAAAGAGAAATTGGAATAGACGGTCTTTGAAGACACTGTTGAATGTTTTGTTGGATGTCCTGAAACCAAATGATATTTTTTTTAAGAATTTATTTATTTATTTAACTGACGAGAGAGAGAGAGAGAGAGAGAGAGAGAGAGAGAGACAGCTAGAGAGGGAACACAAGCAGGGGGAGTGGGAGAGGGAGAAGCAGGCTTCCCACCTAACAAGGAGCCCAATGCGGGGCTCGATCCCAGGACCCTGGAATCATGACCTGAGCTGAAGGCAGTTACTTAACCAACTGAGCCACCCAGGCACCCCCCAAATGTATGATTTACCTCAAATGCAATTCTCTTGCTTTGTGTGATAGAGTAGAACTGACTTGATGTGTTGAGCTGGAAGGAGCAGGATGGAAGGGGAAAGTCATAGGGTAATATGGGAGAAGGAAAGGCTGGCCGGGAAGAGGTCCAGGGCAGAGATATTTAATCTCTTGGGATCTTTTGGGCAACATGAGATCTACTGGGACAAATGGTGGTGGTGGAAGTGTGTACTCTCATTCGTTCCATCCGGGATCCTCTGTTCTTGGGAGGCATTTTCTCCACGGGCTCATCATTCCCTGTTTTCTACCCTGTAAATAATGTGTCCTTCTGGATGGAAAGAGTTTATTAGTATATTGCAGCCTCCTGTGGGAGTTCAATGCAAGAGTGGGTAGAAAGTGGGAGGCCAGGGGCAGGGCTGTTCTTAGTGGTTGTAGGGAAGGGAAGGAGGGCCTGTGGGAGTGTAGACTTACACTGTGTGTAGAGGGAAAGATGCAGTCAACATGCACAGGAAGGCAGGAGGGCCCGCCGGAATAGGAGTACATTCATACACCTCATCTGCCCAGTTTAATAATTGTAATTTTTGTGCTTCCCTTATTGTCAGCCATCTCTCTCTCTAAGATCAGATTCTTTACATGTAATTTACAGAGAGAACCTTGTAAGTATGGTTGGTAGAAGAAATTTGTGTGATACAAACAAGATGGTAAGTGGAAAAAGGTGAACTTTAGGAGTAGAAGGACCTGGGTTCAAGTTATGGCTCCGGTGTCCTCAGTGGCAAGGTGGCATAACAAGTCTTTTAACTTCTCTGGATCTCAGTATCCCCATTTGTAAAGTTGTTGGAACTTAATGACAAGGCAGCCATTAATAATCTCATGAATTTCATTTACATTTAAGTCTATAATAATTCTCTGATCTTTGTGAATTTTCAACTCTAAATAAGCTATTCAGATTTAATTAAGGAAAAAAAATATTGTTCTAGTCAGAGAATAGGTCCAGAGTTAGATGGAACATATCT
Source organism: Mirounga leonina (assembly GCF_011800145.1). NCBI lineage: Eukaryota > Metazoa > Chordata > Mammalia > Carnivora > Phocidae > Mirounga > Mirounga leonina. Next base: position 39,002,889 of record NW_023270807.1, read on the forward strand.
GTAGGAAGACCTGAAGCTGACATTGTTTATTAGGGTCAGTGTAGGCTAGAGGTCACAGTCTAGTTGTAGAGGCTAGAACCCCTTTTGAGTTAACACAGTGTTTTAAAATGTTTTTGAGCAAAGATTTTAAATCTTTGTGTGGGAGATGTCTTTCTCACAAACATACAATCTAGAATTCCTACTCTTCTTGAGACATCTCAAGATCTCTTTGACCCCAATGCCTTACTCTATCATGGCATGGACGCATCAGAGTTGATTAGTGGTGACCCCTTCATCGGGGCATGTGCCCTTGCGGGCCCCTACACCCCCTACCGTTCCTGCTGTCTTCCCAACTCTGAGCCACTTGTTACTGAGCTTGTGCTCTTCTTTTTCCTGTAGTACGAAGTATTTCTTGGCATGTATGTTTATCAAAAGTGGGAAACCACAAGATTATATTGAGAGGGTTCTATATGTTTCATGAAGAATGGAAGCCAGTGAAAGTTTTTTTGTGGAAAGGTGGAAATAATAGTCCTAAATGGTTATTTGGTGCTTGCTGGCTTCATTCCTTTATGTTAACTACCTAACTCCTATGGGCATTTGAATGACTGTGGAAACTAATTATTATGGGAAGTATAAAGTGTCTATTTCCTGTCTGCTTGGTGCTGGCCTCTCAGTCGCTCTAATCTCTGAACTGCTGCTTGAAGTCATTATACTCTAGGTCAGAACTTCCTGGAAAAGCTTAAAGATGAACTTGATCATACCCTAAGCCAGGCTGTATCCCCAGCATCACCATTGTCATTTTAGTGTGGGAATTCTTTATTGTGGGGTCGTCCTGTGCATTGCAGACACTGAGTACCATGCCTGGTCTCTACTCACTGGTTGCTAGTAGTACCCCCTGCCTGCAGTTGTGACCATGAAAAATGTCTCCAGATACTCCCAAATGTCTCCTAGGGGGCAAAATCGCCCCTGGGAGGGAACCCCTCCTCCAATCTATAGTAGCAGAGAGGAAATGCTCACAAAGATTGCTTTAAAAACTGAAGAGATCATTGGATTCATCCTTCTCTTCTGATGAGGTGTGAGCTGTTAAATTACTAGTTCAAGTCTACACTGCTTGCCCTGGTATTTCTAGGACAGTGCACTCTGGACCTAGACTATCACATTGGGAGTTGGGAGACTAAGTCTGTCTGGTTTTGGTGTTGACATTTTTTTTTTCTTTTTTGTTAATTCTGTGCCCAACATGGGGTTTGAACTCACAACCCCAAGATCAAGAATCACATGCTCTACCGACTGAGTCAGCCAGGTGCCCTCCCCCCACCCTTTTTGCTGCCATTTAATCAGCGTGCTGTTTTTAGACAAGAAACTTAGCTTCTCTGGGCTTCAGGTTTCTCATCAGGCTGTTATTGTTGTTTTTTTTTTTTTTTTTTTTAGATTTTTTTTTTTAATTTATTTATTTGAGAGAGAGAGAATGAGAGAGAGCAAGCACATGAGAGGGGGGAGGGTCAGAGGGAGAAGCAGACTCCCCGCCAAGCAGGGAGCCTGATGCGGGACTCGATCCAGGAACTCCAGGATCATGACCTGAGCCGAAGGCAGTCGCCCAACCAACTGAGCCACCCAGGCACCCTGTTATTGTTGTTTTTAAGTGAGATATAATTCACATACCATAAAATTCATCCTTTTCAATTGTACCTTTCAGTGGGTTTTAGTATATTCCCTGTGTTATCACCACTATCTAATTCCAGAACCTTTCCTCACCCCAAAAAGCTTATGTCCATTAGCAGTCACCCTCCATTCCCTCCTGCCCCCAGCCCCTGGCAACCACTGATCTCCTTTCTGTCTCTATGGATTTGCCTATTCTGGACTTTTCACATAAATGGAATCCCACAATATGTCGCCTTTTGTGTCTGGCTTCTTTTATTTAGCATAATGTTTTCAAAGTCTATGTATGTCATAGTATGTATCAGTACTTCATTTCTTTTTATGGCTGAATAATATTCCATTGCATCAATATACCACATTTTGTTTATTCATTCATCAGTTGATGGACATTTGTATTGTTCCCACCTTGGCTCTATTATGAATAATGCTGCTGTGAACATTTGTGTGATCATATGTTTTCAGTTCCCTGGGATATAGACCCAGGAGAAGAAATGGTGGCTCATATGGTAATTCTGTCTTTAACTTTGTGAGGAATTGCCAAGCTGTCTTCCTAAGTAGCTGTTCCATTTCATATTCCTCTTAGCAGGGTAGGAGAGTTCCAGTTTCTCTGCATCCCCACCAACATTTGTTATTGTCTGTCTTTTCGCTTACAACCATTTTCATGGGTGTGTAGTGGTATCTCTGTGTGGTTTTGACTTGCATCTCTCTAATAACTAATAATGTTGATGCTTCTTAAGAACCGGTTTAGATCCTTCTTTTGAAGAGCTCTTCTAGCTTTGAGTTTTTAAGTTTTTCTTCTATTCTACATATGAACCAATATGAGTAACACAGAATTGAGTCTTTAGGGATATCTGTTTTGGAAATTGATTGGATTAATCCGTTCTCCTATATTTATGAGTACCTTTTATTGCACAGTGTTTAGCCATATTCAGGATGCAGAATGGGTACATGGCATGATCCTTTCCCCTCCCATGTAACTCCTAATCTGAGGGAAAAAGGTAAACATGGAAAACAGAGGGTAACACAGAGTCCTATGGAATGTAATGCTGAAATGATCTATCTTGTCAGTAAGTCTCAAGGACAGGTATGTTTATTTGGATGAGGACAAAGAAAGTCATATCAGAGCTAGACAAAAAAAATAGCATCCTCTTGGGAAGGTGGCTGTTTTTAAGATTCTAGAAAATTTCACTTAAATAAAAATGGCCAGTGGAAAAAGTAAGAGTTTATTTTTTTTCCCCCAAAATAGTTTATATGAGCTTGTGAACTGGAATAGATATCACCCACCCTGTTCTTTTTTGTCAAAAGAATGAATTTGATTTGTATGTCTGTGCCACCCTTTTAGACTAGATGACTCCTTTTCCACCAATATGTAGTTCCTGTAGTGTGAGAGCAAGACAAATGGAGGTCCTCTAGTTAGTTCCACAGTGCTGTTTTAATAGCAAGCTTGGTTTTAAGAGATAATTAACAGGGAGGAGATGATTAATAATTCACTTTTTGAATTCCTTTTCCATTAAAGGGGAGAAAAGGGCTTCATCCTTTTAACAAGATTAAGTCTGTGTGTTAGGTTCAGAGAGCTTAGAAGAACCTTATTGGCTCCCGATCAAGGCCTAACTTTTCGGCCTGGCATTTGGGGCCCTCTGTTATCTGATTCTGACCTACGTTTGCAGCATTTTCCCTTTCTGTTCCTTTGACTACTATATAAATACACCAGGCTTTTTTACCTTTCTGCCTTCTATGCCTTTTCTCCTAACATCCCCTCTGCCAGTGCTCACCCTGCATTGTGACCAGATTCCCCTCCTTTCTTTGAAGCCTGTACCATTTCCCAGTGAAGTCTTCCCCACGGCCCTCCCTTTCTCCTCCTCCCTCCAAACTGGGAGAACTCTGCTTCTCCAACCCAACATGGTGCAGCCTATGGAACTGCTACCCTGGGGCCTCGACACATTCCACCCTTGGTTATAATTATTTAGTACCCAGGTTGTTTGAACTACAAGTTCTAAGTTCTTTGAGGTCAGGGCTGTTGGCATTCATCTTTCTATACCTCCGCGTTTCCTACTAAAGAACTTGGCATGTAGCATTTGCTGAATGAATGAACAAGAAATACTGTTTCTGTGGCTTCTGCATCATCAAGCTTATTGAGAGTTCAAGACCATGGCAGAGTGGGACTGGCATGGAGCACGTACACGGGAGTCTGCTCTGGAAAACATAAAAGGCAGCGAGGGACATGATTTACAGGTTTCCCCTGCTATCCAAAAGTAGAGCATTCCTATGAAACTTTTCATAAGCTGAAATGGCATCAAACAAAGAAGCAATTACATTCATTTATATGAAAACAATTTTGAGTGATCCCAAACCCAAGAAAATAATCTCTCTTAGGCTTTTTTGGATACCTTAAGACAAATATTGCTAACAGATGCATAAAACAAATAGAGATAAAGCACAGATGCTCATAGACACGGTTCAAAGCTATGGTGGCTTGATGCTGAGCTGCTCAGTGTAGTTCCGGGGCAGGAGCTTGGGGGCGCCACTCGCAGCTGGGGTGCGCTCGGCTTCTATAAAGGCTCGCTCGCTGCCAAACAAACACTGAATACTATTTTCGCTTTTTGTCTTTTACGTGAAGGTGAAAAATCCTCTTTGGATTTTTTTCAGTTAGTGAAAATAGGTACTAATGTAGGCCTTTCATATAAAAGTGAAGTGGCGTACCGTGAACTTTGAAAAAGCTGCGATACCTTTATTTTACTGCTTCTTAAATAAGTGGCATGAAGAATCTATGTAATTAGAGGTAGTTTTATTATACTGTTACTTCTCCTATGCAGATATCGGAATTCTAGAACCCCTATGTGGAATGAAGCTGGAGACCTGGAGGGAAGCAGGGGGCCTCTGAGAGGCACTTGGCTAGCCCACATCCTGGGGGGCTGGGCTGGGGGCCGCCCTTCAGAGCCTCGCCTCAGACAGCTTAGTGACACAGGCCCGCAGCAGTCTTGGGCTCCACTGAGGGAGCCACAAAGGGAAGCTCTGAGAAGTGCCGACTGCCTCCTGGAAGCAGAACGAGAGAATTCCAGAAGCACGGTTTCCGGCGCTCGTTGGTGTAAAGTAAAACAGCGGACTTTTACATTTTACACATAAGTGGACTCTGAGAATGTCAGTGCACCACATCAAAGTACAAAAATGGATGATAATGATGATTCTTCATCCAGAACAGATTAAATCAGGTTTGGCATGTTTTGCTTTGACGTACTCTGCTAAACAATGCAGGAACATATGGGGTGCATTTTAGAAAGATTTCTAAACTAAAATTAATTTAAAATAAAGTCAAAATAGGTTTGGTTTTAAAGGGATGAGCTTCAGTTATACAGAAAACCACAGTCTCCAATTCCAGGAGAAGGTAACTTATTTGCTCCTACCTCCGTCCCCCTCATTGCATCTCCTCTTTTGCCTTCCATCTTCCTTTCTCTCTACCTTCGGGTATAATACCTACCTGCAGGCTCTTTTCCCCCATCATCCTAGGAGCTGTTTGATTTATATTCCTTCCTTTTATATTTCTGATACTGTGCTTTTGTTCTTTGCTTACACATCACTGAGCTTCATAGCTCCCCTCCTCCCACCCTTCCCCACAGAGTACTGTCGGGCCCTAGAGGCACCCCTCTGTGACTGCCAATTTCATATGGAAGTTCATGGTTGGCAAGCCCTGTCTCCCTCCACACCCCTATTAGACTAAGCACTGCATCAAATTAGAGGCCTTGTTTTGTCACCTATGTTCCTGTAGTTCCTAAGACAGCCGAGCACATTGCAGGGTCTCCACAAGGTCTCATAGAAACCTCTGAGTAAACAATGACTCCTTGACCTTTTAAAGAGACTTTAATTTTTCTTTGTGCTGGCTACCTGTGCATTCTCTCTCTCCCTCCCCGCCCCCCCTTTCTCCTTTGTTAATTTCTCCACTTACTTTCTTGAGTCAAGATGGAAGGGAGAATTATATGGCTGAAAAGAGAAATTTGAGGTGGAAACACCAGAATTTGGAGGTACTCTTCAAGACTTCATTTTATCTGAAATGCAGGAGTTAGGGTCATCTGTGGGAAGGGTGAGTACCTGTGGAGATTTGAGAAAGCTATGAAATCCCAGTGGCAGTTGTGTGGGATTCAAACAGAATCAAGTCTAGCTGAAGCTAGATGATTCACGTTTTTAGCAGACAGGCACCTAGCTTTGCTCAGTAGCTCAAGGAGGGAAGATTAAGCTGATGACATGGCCAATCCAAGACAGGATGGGTCCATAGAATGCAGGTAATAGCATTCAGGGGCACCTGGGTGGCTCAGTGGGTTAAGCGTCTGCCTTCAGCTCAGGTCATGATCCCAGGGCCCTGGGATCTAGTCCCACATCAGGCTCCTTGCAGAGAGTCTGCTTCTCTCTCTGCCTGCCACTCCCCCGGCTTGTGTGCTCACTTGCTCGCTCTCTCTCTCTGACAAATAAATAAATACATAAAATCTTAAAAAAAAAAAAAAGAGCATCCAGACTTTCTCTTAGAGGTATCAGTTTGTGCCTACAAAGGGAATGTGAACTCACTATATGATGCCTTATAAAATGTAATTGTGAAAATCATCTGGTGTCCCTCAAATTACTTTTCAAATGTAAGTAGAAGTAGTTTCCAGATCATCTCTTAGGATCACTTTCCACACAATGGAGGATTAACTGATGCAGAAATGGGAACAACATACTCAAAAACACACTGTGTACATAGTAGCATCTCCGGCCATTGACAAAGGCATGGCGTTTGGCTGAAGGCCGGTAATTCTTGCCTGTGGAAAATACTGTCCTCAGCAGGATTTCCTCCTTACTGCGGAGGATTTTGACTATTACAGCAAGTTTTGCTAGACCAGCTCTTCTGCCAAGTATTCTCTAATTAACAGGAGGCACGTGTATGAGCAATTGTGTATAACTTTCATAGATAGTCTTGTAAAATAGTGGCATCCTAAATTCATATATTATACTTGACTGATTTTTTTCTTTAAGGAAGTAAGCATGTAGTCTTGACAGAAAATGTAAACACAATAAAACCAAACCAAACACATCTTTCGTTCTCTTTGCTAATGTTTTATTATGGCCTCACATTGCTAAGTAATACAAGTTGTTTAATTAATTAATTAATTAATTAATTAATTATTTAAGTAAGCTCTATGCCCAGTGTGGGGCTTGAACTCATGACCCTGAGATCAAGAGTCGTATGCTGTATTGACTGAACCAGTCAGGTGCTTCTGTTTTGTTTTGTTTTTTTAAATGCAAATGAAAAGTAGTTTAATACAGGTGTTGATGGCGAAATTAGAGCTGTTTACATTGCATCAAGCAGGTGGGAAAGGAGACAAATTAGCTGACAGGTATATGTGATGAAAGCTACCCTACTGAATCCCATTGGGGATACCGACGTGATGCTCTCTCATGGTCTTCATCCTTCAGAGAAATTATGGTTAAGTTGGGGAACATCGCAGATCCATGCAACTGTTATGAAACCAGGCCAGGCTGTGTGTCATTCTGTGTTGGATTGGCAGTGACTAGGAGTATAATGGGAGTTTGGTGAAGGAGATGATCTGGGAAGGCAGTGGTTGGTGTAAGTCAGGCTTTCTCGACCTTGGTACTATTGACTTTGTTGTGGACGGCTTTCCTGTGCATCGTAGGATGTTTAAGAGCATCTCTGGCCACTGCCCACTAAATGCCAGTAGTACCACCTAGTTGTGAGAACCAAAAATGTCTACAGACATTAACGAATGTCCCTGATGGGGGATAAAATTGTTCCCAGTTGAGAACCACTGGGTAGGCATAGTTGAGCACAGTGTGGATTTGGGGCTAAGCTGTGAAGAATAAATAGAACTTGTTTAGGAAGTGTGGATAGTATGGGGATGGTTTTAGGTGGCAGGAACCATTTATGTAAAGACCCAGTCAGTTTGTACCAATGTCAGTCTTGGAGTAGAGCTACTTAGAGTATGACTTGCGGGCCAAACTTTGTTGCTGGTATTAGCGCTGCAATTGAAGGTAAACATTTAGAAACTTTTATAGCAAGTTTACAGAGTAATTTTATGAGTTTAGTTTTTTTTTGCTAGAATAATAAAAACTTTAGGCTTTTCTGTCTCTCTTTTTTCTTCTTTTAAAGTAAACTCTGCCCAGCGTGGGGCTTCAACTCATGACCCCGAGATCAAGAGTCGCATGCTCTACTGACTGAGGCAGCCAGGCGCCCCCAGGCTTCTCTTTTGTATGTTTTTGTTATTTTGTTTTTCTAGAAATTTATTTTCTGCAAGTATCAGTCTATGACAGATTGGAACATTAAAATGAGAACAATAGCAAACTGATCCTTTACCACTGATACTGGGGGAGAAGCACTAACGCTGTGACCAGACTGAATTTAGTGTGATGGTGGGGAAGTAGGATGGGCTAGGTATGGTTCAGATGGAATGTGAAGGCAGACTGGTTTGTGAGACCTTGCAGGGAGCCTGACACACCTTAGACCTCATTCTCAAATCTTTTCACGATGAATGAATGAAGGCCAGGAAAGCCTCCAAGTAGAACAGAATGGACCGAGAAGTAGGAAGAGGAGGTCCAGTGGATATTTTTGAGATGGGAGTAACTTTTAGAAGGGAATGTTAATGTCATTTAGGCTGTCTCTATAGTTTTTGTCTTTCAGTTATCTGTTTATCTCCAGTTAGAAACCTTTTCTAATTACTTGCCCTTGAACCATAATTTTGAACTGGTTCATTGCCCATTTGAAACTTTAATTTATACATGTTAAACCTTGTGTGTCAGATTTTGGGTGTCATTTCCTTTCGGGATTTGTAAACACTTCAACGTCTTGGGCACAAAGTAACTTTTGTTATTATCTGGCAGGGCCTATGCCTGTACCTGAAAGAAAGAAATGAAGGAGAGTACGGTTCGGTCCCTTTGCATCTTCTCTAAGTGGAAAAGGTCTGTGCCCTTTGTGGGTTTATGCTGGTGTTGATGCCCCTGTGTTTGTCATATGGGGTCTTACTTGGACAGTGGACAGCACTGATGTGAGCTTATGGAAGCTGACTGCTTAGCCAGTGGCCACAGGCCTGTGCTCATGTCTTCTCTAGAAGGTTTGGAGACTTAGTTTGCTGAGACTCCCATCTGCCACTTACTTTTCTTTCATTGGACTTACTAAACATATTTATTTTATAATCTATATCTGATAATTTCAATATCTGAAGTGTTTCTGGGGTTTTTTTTTTTTCTCCCTTCTATTTCTGTAGCTCTGGCTCATGATTGTGTCATGCTTCTTGGTATGCTTAATTCTTGAATTTTAGCTGTTTCCTTTCTAATACCTTAAAACTAATTGCTTGAAATAATATGTGGAGCTTAAGGCTTTGTAATTTCACTCGGGATGATATAATGGGACAAGAGTTCTTGGTTTCCCAACTCCTAACCGTCAGTCATTTAGCAGAGCAGAGAAGTGGGTGGGAGGCTGCTTGTTGGGAAATCTCAGTTCCAACCCTGACTTGTGCTGCTTCCATAGTGAATTACTGGGGGCAAGTTACTTAATTGACCTCTCTGTGTCTCAGTTTTACCATTTTGTCAAGAGACTAGATTGACAGGCCATTGAATAATTGTAGGGCAACTGACTGATATCAGGATCGTGGTCCAGGCATCGGCAATTTCACAAATTCATTGTTTCTGCAACTTCATCATTTGCTGACGTAGTGTGCAAGGTCCTTTAACGTCAAAGAGGTATAGCGTATGTTCCCTGCCCTCCAGAATTTAAAATTCTGTCTAAAAGTCTTGTCTACTTGACTAGACAAAACCCACTCACTCTTAGACACAATAGGAATTTGAGTAGTGTGTTCTCTGCAAGTTCAGAGGAAGTGGAGAATATTCTGGATGGGATGAGACTGTGAGCAGTGGGCTCTAAGTTGGGCCTTGTAGGAAGAGTGGGACTTAAATGTTGAAAAGGCAAGAGGGCATTCCCCGTGAGGGAAACAAGGTTCGGTAGCTGTGGGGAGAAAGTAAATGTAGGGAAAAGAGAGGTGGGAGATGGCATGAAGAAGTTGGGACCTCAGATGCCAATCCCACACATAAATTAGCCATTCTACCACAGCCCCCATCCTCCTCACTCCAGCACTAGGCTGGAGTACTTTCTGTCTATAGACTGGCCTATTCTGGACATTTTATATAAAGTGAATCATGTGGTATATGGTCCTTTACGACTAGCTTCTTTCACTGAACATGTTTTCAAGGTTCGACCATGTTGTGGCATGTATCAGTACTTCATTCATATTTATGGCCAAATAATGCTCAATTCTATGGCTACATAATGCAAATTCTTGAGCCCCACCCAGGCCTTACTGAGTGAGAAACTTTGGGGTTGACCTCCTTTCCCCAGTCTGCTTCCATTAGCCTTCTAGGTGATCCAGATGTACCTCTGGGTGGAGAGCCATTGCTGCAGGGGGAGTAGAGGAGGGGCATGAGGCTGGGCATGGATTTTTTCTTTCATCTCAAGAATAATTGGAAGTTACTGAGAGGTTTTTAAACAGCCATATGAAGCCATTAGGTTTATGCTTTAATAAAAATATTTTAGCTTCTCTGTGAAAAGTAGTTTGAGGGAATCTGGTTAAAAGACACAGGAGGGGCACCTGGGTGGTTCAGTCATTAAGGGTCTGCCTTCAGCTCAGGTCATGGTCCCAGGGTCCTGGGATCGAGCCCCACATCGGGCTCCCTGCTCAGCGGGAAGCCTGCTGCTCCCTCTCCCACTCCCCCTGCTTGTGTTCCCTCTCTTGCTGTGTCTCTCTCTGTCAAAATAAATAAATAAATAAAAATAAAGAAGACACAGGAAACTGTAGATGAGACAATGGCTTGGCATGGGTTAATGGGAGTGAAAATGGAGAAATGTGGATGGGTTCAAGAAAAATTTTGAAAGCAGAAAGGCCATGACTTGATTAATTGCATCATCAGGGAGAGTCAAAGATGAACTCCAGGTTTCTGTGTTGGACAGGTAAATGGGTGGTGGTACCATTACTAAGATCTTCTGAATTTTCTGGTTTTCTGATACATGAGTAAATTTTTTAAAAAAGATTTTATTAGAGAGTGCACACACACACGCATGCACACACACAAGGGGGGAGGGGCAGGGAGAGGGAGAAGCAGACTCCCCGCTGAGCAGGGAACCTGATGTGGTGCTCAATCCCAGGACCCTGGGACCATGACCTGAGCAGAAGGCAGACGCTTAACCGACTGAGCCACCCAGGCACCCCATATGTGAGTAAATCTTAAGCACTCATTCCTCCCCCTAGAATCTGTTTTTTCTGACAAGCCCCAGAGACAACATACTGGATGACATCTGAGTATATACTGTCTGGAGAATTCTCTTGGGAGATGTGCCACACACATCTAGAACCCTAAGTGACATTAATATGTACTAATATTGTGTAGCTCCTACAAAAAGCATAAAGTGTCTGAGAAGGTAGAAAATAAAGATGTAAGCAAGATGTTTGGACTGCGGTGTGTGTAGAAGTCTTGCCAAACAAGGTCAATTTGCATAATTTAGAGAAAAGAGATGATGGAGTGTTTTGTTGAGAGAAGAGATTTCAAGCCGCATTCAGTTGTCAGTGGGCCTAGGGTGTGGGCTGAGGTCCTGTGGCTGGATGGCGGTGTATGTGATCCAGTATACGTCAGGATTCCAGGATTCCAGAAATCGAAGAACATGAGACCGTGTACCCATCTTTCTACAATGTTTATTAAGAGTCAAGGAGGAATTGTAAAATTCTGAAAAGATAGTGATGATGTGCTTGAGAAGAACATTCTTGTCCACCTTAGAAGGGAGTGGGTAGGACAGTAAATTTCTGGGAGGTATGGCCAGCAGCAGAATAGGGACTTTAGAAATGGGGAGAAATGGGCAAGATAGGAGGGGCAGAAGTTTCAGGACTTGACAGCTAAAGGAAAGAAAGGAGGAGATGACCTCATGATTACTAGGAAACTGGAGGAAGATCTGGCTGTTAGAGCTCCTGATGAAGCAGTTATGGAGAAAGGGGGCTGCTGGGAGACACACTGGCTTAGTTTTTAACATGAACAAGGAATTATGTAGGATTAAACATGTAAGTGTGGTTTTGAAAACTAAAGTTACTAAGCTCGAGGTGGCAGATTTTAGAGACTCCTTTGTCTTTTTAATTTTAATTCAGTTCTGGTATTGTCCTACTTAGTTATCTTTTAAAATTATGCCAAGAATTAGAAGCAAATAGTGTCTCACTAACCTATGATCTGGAATGTGAAAGGAGTTGACTAAACTGTTCTAAAAATATTTGTTCCTAGTCAGGAAAGACATACAGGTAACATTTTCATTAATGGTGGTTAGATCTGAGTTCATGGGAGGAATTGTTTGGCCAGTGGCTGGGCAGTAGCAACCTCTCTCTGATCCATTCTGAATTATTTCTTAAACTCAAGAACAATAGACCATAAACTCTGACACCCGCCTAAGTTTCAGTTAGGGAGCTAAATGAAGTGATTGGGCTTAATTACATATAAACCTTCTTGGTCTTAATCTGTAATTCCAAACGAGAGACAACTGTGACTCACAATAAAAAAGGTGTTTAAATTGACATTGGCTCTCAGTGTTAAAATAAATACACCAGTACTGACTTTAAGTCCAAGGGCAAAGCGTGAGGACATTTAATTCCTCTTTCCTTGACTGATACCTTTTGTTCTCCCTGTTCCACTTTCTAGTTTTAACTTTCGCATTCCTTTTCTCAGTTCCTGCGTGCAGCAGAGATGGGAAAGTCAAAAGGTTATTCTTGTGAACACACAGCAACGACTAGCGAGCGCCTGTTTGTTGAACTCCGTTCTGCTCTCGACAACCCCTGCAGGGAGCTCTGCTCCGCTCTGCTCCTCCGTCTCAGGCTGCTTCAGCCTGCTGCCTGCCTGGGTGAGGACAGGAGCATGTGTGTGAGCATGAGCCTGGGTGGAAAGTAACCCCTGGAGGGAGAAAGTGTTCGTATTTAAAGGGAAACCCGTTCTTACTAAAATGTACAATCCCAAAGAGTGGATCCTGCGTTTAAATCAAGTATTAAAGTTCGGGCACTGTCAGTGCTTGAATATTGGCCCCCTGTAACTCACAGCTCACTTGGGAAATGAGCTGAAGTAAGGCAGAGGCAAATGTTTACCCCTGTGCCTGGTACAGTGCCTGACACCTGGGAGATCTTCAAAATATCCTGGCGGAACGAACAAATGAGTGAATCAAGGAATGAATGGAGAAAGAGAAGCCAGGTGACTGCAGAGTTGTACTGGGTCCAGGTATCCCCAGTGACCAGCAGAATACGCTTGCTAAAGAACAGAATAGAGGATGAGGTTTGTGGCCTTAGAATAAAAATAATAAGGGGGCACCTGGGTGGCTCAGTCAGTTAAGCGTCTGCCTTTGGCTCAGGTGATGATTCCGGGGTCCTGGGATCGAGCCCGGCATCGGGCTCCCTGCTCAGTGGGGAGCCTGCTTCTCCCTCTTCCTTGCCTGCCACTCCCCCTGCTTGTGCACTCTGTCTCTCTCTGTCAAATAAATAAAATCTTAAAAAAATAAAAATTATAATAATAGTAAACGTGTATTGAGTTCTTTCATTGGGCCAGATACAACTCTGGGAGCGTTATGTCATTTAATTTTCATCGCTGCCCTCTGAGCTGAATTATGATCTGCATTTCACAGATGGGGAAACTGAGGCTTTGACAGAATAAGGAACTTGTCCAGGGTGATCCTTCCCTTTCTGCCTGCGCAGGACTAGAACATGACTCAGAGCTACGTGGCCCATGTGAGGATCAGGGCACTGCCCTTGGCATCATTATCTCAGTATTCTAACCATCATGAACAAAGTGCCAGATGAACCTGGGCCCCGCACAGACCTCAGGGCCCAGCTTGCTGTGGTCAGACTTACCTCCCCACCTTCTTTATTCTTTACACTACCTCTGTTTTTAGTGCTACCAAACTGAGCACAAGAGGCTCCCTTCATCAGGTTTAATCACAGAGTGTGTGGTTTTCATTTAGGTAGGGTATTTTTGTAACAATGTTAAGTTTTGGACTTGTAGGCAGTTCTCTTGTCATACTGAGTCATCAATAAAGTTGTGTTTTGTTAATACAAACAGGAACGTTAGGGGAGGGAGGTGGATTGGTGGGTTGAATTTGTGACAGCATTGTTTTTGTTGTTTTGTTTTAGCTGTCAAGTTTGAGGTGATGTTGGGACATTTAAGCATAAATTTCCCGAAAGGCTTTGGAACCGTGAGATTGACCCTGTGAAAGAGGCCAATTTTGAAATGCAAACTTTAGGTATGTTTTCATAGAGGTGATAGTTGAAGTTGTGGAAGGAGGTGATGTCTTCAAGGGCAAAAGTACTACTATGAAGAGAAAACAGATTATAAAGGATATTGCCCAGACGTTAAGATGTCTCTATTTTGCCAGATTCAAGCGCTGTGTGTGCTAATATTCCTGCCTTTTCTGACTCTAGATTTAGTACCATGTTTCATTTAAGTTAACCCATAGAAAATATATTAGCAGTATAACATGCTACTATATTTACAGTGAAGCTCAGATTAGATTTTTGGGATTTCTTTATCAGTCTGGTGGTAACTTTTCCACTCCCAGGCCTGCTAGAATACTTCTAGGCAAAGGATATCAAGATTTAAGCCATACTTTTAGAAAATATGCTGGGATTTTATTCCCTCCATTTTTGCTGGTTTTGAAAAATAGGAATTTGCAAACTTAACTTTTTTTAAAACCTAGTATAAGAAAAATGGCACTGAAAGATTAGAATAATAGAATTTAATGTTTCTCATATTTGGAGCAGAGATTTGCCTTCTGGCTTAGAAGTTACTTAGACTCCAGCATTATAAAGACTTATGTGTTATAATCTTGTGTGCATGCCCACACGTGTTTCCTCTGGTCCTCACGGCTTTTTTAGTGTAGTCATTTCTGGAGTTTTTGATCACATACCCTAATAATAATTATCCCTAATACATGTGTGTTTTAAATAAATGCTGTGTATATACTACCTATACTAATAAAAGATGTGCATCATAAAATGTCCACAAAATAGCAATAAAAGTCATGGGATACAGTTCAAACAATATTGTTGATTTTACTTTTTAATGATAAAAATTTTCTCTCATCAAAAACAGTTTTTCTTAGCGAGAACAGTGTGAGCTAACAATACTACAATTTGCAGGTCAGCTCTAACAGTTGTCATTGATCAAAAGGTAACTCCCCAAGAATACATAGATTTAGATGAGGATTAACATCATTATAATTAAAGAACAGTGGTAATCACTTTTCTGATTCCATTCATTAGTCATGCAAAAGCTGTTAAAATTTGATAGCTAAAATTACACTGTCTTCCCTGATGTCAGTGAGTTGTTCTGAAAACCAGTTGAAGGATTTTACATTTTTACACTGAAAATTTTAAAAACTCTGTGAAATTTTCCATTTGAAAGATTTTTAAGTTAGAAAGTTATATTTCTGGGTTTTTATACTGACAGTTTTATAGATGACAAGCATTGTTTTCAATAATAAAATAATAATATCAAACATTTCCTAAAATCCATTCTGTAAAATAGTTACTTGATAAAGTATCATATTTACCTTGAATGGTTGAGTCAAGAAAGAAGAGGGTGTGTGTATGTGTAAGAGAGAGTCCGGTGTATGTTAATATGTTAGGTAGCTTACTACTGATACACTTGTCATCATGAAAAAAGTCAGCACTTTGGAACAGTTTTCTTCTTTAATAAAAAAAAAAAATCCTTAGAACATACTTAAATTTCTAATGGTATGATAATGTTCTAAACATTAAAGTAAGTACTTAATAGAATTTATGCATGCAATAAGATAACTCTGAAGATTATAAAAACAAAATACTTGTAATGCAACTGAAATATCCTAACCCAAGTGTGTATGTTATGGCAACTATATAAAGTTTGTTTCTAAGTCTTGTGTCCTTGGAAGAGAGTATAAAAAACAATTGCTTCAGGGATGATGAGATGATGGTGTTTTTTTTTAAATAAAAAATTATTAAATTGCAAAGATGACTTACAAAAATGGAAAAAAGAAACCAATGCAAATTGTTTAAGAAAACAGGACCAAAAATGTGGACTGATTCAAAAGAAAACATTAAAAGTATGTATTCAAACTCAGTAATGTTTATGTGGTTAACATAAACATACTGAGTGCCTGTTAAGTAGCAGGGACTGTACTAATAATACACAGATGTAAAAGCACAATTTTTTCCATCATTAAAATTTTATTGCTTTAATTTATACCATATAATACTGGCTGTTTCAAGAATTGTCCAGTATTTCATAATCCATCTCTTTCTGACACTCTGATTCCTTAAAACTCAAGTTTCAATCTCTTGCCAGACAGCCTCTCTCATTGTTATCTTTGACTTGGTAACCTGGTATTTGCTTTCCAGTAAGATAACCTGCAACAGACACCAGACACACAGTCCTTTACATGTAACCTCATGTTTAGTTACACAGTGCTAGAACGTTGACAGTTAGCAGATGGCTTGTTGGGGTTTATTCTCCACCCTGCCCTACTCCCCAACAATGAAACATATTGGTGAGTGTTCTAGTTAGGAATGTGTTCACCTGCGGCAAGGGAGAACCTGGCTAATGTGAGCTTAAAAGAACAGAAGTTTTGGCCTCTCCGTAAGTCTGCAGGCTGATTTGTTCAGCGCCTGTGTTTTGAGGATTCTCTTGGCCTTTTCCTGATGCTTACTGGCTCAGGGTAGAAAAGCTGCCTCCATACCTCTAGCCCTCACACTGAGGTTCCAAGCAGAAAGGAGGACAAAGGGCAGGGACAAAGGGCCTAGCATCTGATTCCATGTGCTTGATCAAGAGAGCAAAGCCTTGTCCAGAAGCTCCACTCAGCAGATGTGGGCTCATACCTCAGGGGCCAGAGCTGGGTCACAGGGCTGCCCAGCTGCAAGGGTACCTGACCAAACTGGGAACTTTGGTTTTTCAGCCTTCACACAGGAGGGGTTAACTAGTATAGCGTCTGCCACATACTTTCAGCCATCTGCCTCCTCTTTATGTCAGTATAATGCCTAGTGAGTCCAACAGTGAGGTCTTAGTTAAAGAGTTTGCCATGAAATTTTGTATCTTTGAGATACTCTGTTCACTTGCTGGGAAGTTCCTAGGGTCTTTGACAAGGGAAAGATCCTGAGTCCTTTCCTCCCTCTGTGGTGGAAAGGAGTTGTCTTAGGGCCCTCTCCTTCTCCTTAGTTCAGTCCAGCCCCTCCATTATAAGTAAATTTTTACTTTCTGTTTTCTTTCCTCTGCCTTTGACTTTTTCCATGAGAGATGCATAAAAGGTCCTAATCAGTCCTACATTATCTCAAGTCAGAAAAAAGAAAACTGTGTATCTGAAGTGTGAAAGTAAGTGAAATAAAGAACTGTTACATCGAATACCTAAAGCCTTTGAAAGTACCCAAAAGTCACTTTATATTTTTTGCAGAGGGCCCCATCTAGGGCAAAGAAAAAAAAGCTCATGTGTTTGAATTGAATGAAACAATTGAGCAAGTGCCTGGTATTGCTTAGCTCTTTTTGTATTTAATCCTCTCATTGAATCTATGGGGAAAAAAAAATTGGGTCCATTTCACAGATTAGAAGCTTTGTAATTTCCCCAAGGCTACCCAACTGACAGGGCCAGGATTAAACTGTGGAGAGTCTAACTCAAAAGTACACACTCCCCATCCTCCCCCCAGTTTTGCTTGTTGTCTTCCATTTGTACTTTGTCTTTAAACTTGCTTTCCCACAATTACGCACATTAAATCTCAATTTAAAACAAATCTCAATTAAAAAACAACAACAACAACTATCAGGGTGCTGGGTGGCTCAGTCGTTAAGCATCTGCCTTCGGCTCAGGTCATGATCCCGGAGTCCTGGGATCAAGCCCCGAATACGGCTCCCTGCTTGGCGGGAAGCCTGCTTCTCCCTCTCCCACTCTCCCTGCTTGTGTTCCCTCTCTCGCTGTCTCTCTCTCTGTCAAATAAATAAATAAAATCTTAAAAAAAAAAAACCTATCTTCTTCAAATTGATTATTTCTTTTTATTTGCTATTCACTCCCAAGGTCCAAAGGTGCAGCATCAGCTGTGTATACCCCAGAATTCAAACATAATTAGACATGTCTAGAAGCCTATGGAAGGATTCTAGCAGGGGCTACTTCATTACCTAAATTAACCGTCAGCCTCTGGGAAAGAACTAATCAGAGGAGAAGAGAGAGTGGAGGAGTGCAAGTTTACTTAAAAGTGCCACCGAGTAGGGGTAAATCTGACTCAAGTACAATGTAATTTATTTAGCCTGTCCTCTGATCCAATCCTGAGGGACTCCTGGAGCCAGGAGGTTGCTAGTGAAAGAGCTACAGACATCTTCACTATGATTTTCATGGGTCATTGAGTGTTCATGCCAGGTCAGCAGATTCAGCAGCACCAGCCCAGGCAGTTTATCGCCTGGGCGCCTGTGGGGGTGGGTCACCAGGGCTTGGGTGCAGGCCTTGGGGTCCTCAGTGGGGCTGGGTCTTGTCTTGCAGGGGTTTGGAGTTGAAAGGGTAAACGTTCATTGTCTTTGTTTGGGCTGCGATAACAAAATTGGGTAGCTTATAAACAGTATAAATTTATTTCTCACAGTTCTGAAGGCTGGATGTTCAAGATCAGGGTGCCAGCATGGTTGGGATCTGGTAAAAGCCCTCTGCTGGTTGCAGACTGCAGATTCCTTGCTGTGTCCTCACATGGTGGAAAGGGGTAGGGATATTATTGGGTCTCTTTCATAAGGACACTAATCCCATTCATGAGGGTTCTGTCCTCCTAAACTAATCACCTTCCATAGGCCCCCCACCTTGTAATACCATCACCTTGGGGGTTAGGTTTCAACATACGAATTTTAAGGGGAACACAGATCATTTATTAATGCAGGACCCCTTAAAAAGCTTGCTTCAGAACTTCTGGAGATATTAGGGGAAGTGGATGGGGGTGATAGAATCCCAAGGTAGCTGTTAGAAGCAGAGTCAGGGAAATACTGGTATATTTGCTTCATTCTCAATTGCCATCAATTTGCAAATATATCAACAATTTAATTAAGACATTTGGGCCAAACAAAATACTACATTATACGCTTGCAATTTTTAAAATTAACTGACAAGAGCATTTATTTAAACATATAGTCACATACAACTTTCTTCTTCAATATCATTGTCAATGTTAAAAGCAAAGCCTTTTTCACATTCAGGGTCTACAGACTGTTCTGAATTATTTAGGCAATTTACAGTTACATGTAGCATCCTAGACGCACTGCTTTTTAAAATCATACAGCTTTAGCATTAATTGAGAAATATTGGCGTTTGATCTACATTGCTTTTTGGCTAAACTTCGTTACATTTGTTCCTAAATTAAATTACCAACTCAGTTTGATCTCTAGAACATCACCTGGAAATCTTTGATGTTCGGCGCTGGAGTGATAGTTCTTTAATCATCCATTTGGTTAATATTTACTGAGGGCCTCCTGCGTTGCCAGTCTCTGTGCTTACAGAACTGACATTGTGGAGACAGATGAGCATAAAGTCAAGTACACAGATGAACAAATAAAATTTTAATAAATTTAGACAATAGAACTTCAGCTAAGGTGGTTAGAGAGGACTCTCCATGGTAGATCATCCTAAATGACGAGAGTACCAACACCACTGAGAGTCGGGATGAAGCCTTTCTGTCACCCTGGCCCTTCCATGTGTGAAAATCCTGTCTGTTCGCTAACAACTGGGTAGTGAGTGTTTGCCACATGCCAGACATGCTTCGAGGCCCTGGGGATACAACAGTGAACAAAACAGGAGACAAAATCCCTGGCCTTGTGGAATTTATATTCTATTAGGGGAGAGAGAGAAATAAATATGGAAAACGTACAGTATGTCAGATGCTAAGTGCTATGGTGACAAATGAAGCCTTGAAGGGAAGTAGGGAGTTGGGGGGTGGGGCACTGGAAAAATATAAAACCTGGTTGTCAGGGAAGGCCTCATTAACAAATTGAACTTTGAGCCAGAAATGGAGATGTTTGGTCTAGCCCAGGGCTGGAACTTTGTAAAGGACAGACTTTTTCTTCAGGCTTTGGGAGCCCTGGGCCTCCGTGCAGCCCTCAGCTCTGCCTGGGACAGTATGGAAATGAGTGGGTGGAGCTGTCTTCCAATACAACTTTATTTATGGACACTGAGATTTGTATTTCATATGATTTTTACTTGTCATGAAATACTATTAATTTTATTTTTTTTTCAACCCCAATTCAAAATACCCCATTTTTGACTGGGGGCTATACAAAAACTGTTATGAGCTAGATTTAGCCTGTGGGCCATAGTTTGCCTTCCCATAATCTAGCCTAAGAGATTTTGGAGAATCTGTTCCTTTTAATTGCTTTGGATAATATGTAATGGTATATGTTTGAATAATAAAATCCAACTGTCATGCTTTTGTAGATATCTATTTTGGGTCCAACACCTTTTTTTCCTGCTGCTGCTTTTTTTTTTTTTTTTTTTTTTTTGTGGTCGTAATGAAAATTCATCTGTTCAGTGACATATATTCATTTCACTTAAATTTATGTCTTACAGCTTTTATTTCTAGGCTCTGCTATGCAATAATAGCTTTATTTTCAATCCATCATACTATAGTATTTCTGAAGACATTTTAAGTAGCAGTTAAGAATTTTCTTCAGGTAAAGCTATAGAAAAACTCAGTAGAGTGGCTTAAGCAATTAAGGGTTAATTTGTCTAATACAGAAAGGTTTAGAGTGGGCCGCACAAGACTGGTGTGGCAGCTGTACAATATCAAGGACCCAAGCTCCTGTCTTTCTGCTTGACCATCCTTAGCATATGGAGTTTGTTTTCACAATTGCAAAATGGTTTCTGCACCTCCAGGCACCACTTCTGCGTTTCTTCAAGAGAGGAGGGAGAAGGATATAATGGGCTTTGTGTTTTTATTCATTAAGGGGAGCCTTCCGGAGAACATCTGCCTTCTCTCTTATGGGCCAGAACCGTGTCATGTGATGACTCCCGGCTCCAGAGGAGTCTGGGTAAAACACGTTTTGTAGCAGAGCGCATCGCTTTTCCAAACAAAACCCAGCCTTCTGTTATTAAGAAAGGGAGATTGGCTACTGGGTAAAAAACTAGCATTAACTGCCATGGCTTCTAGGTGTGTAAACAAACAAAAAACACCTGAGTTATAGGTCCTTCCATCATGGCTGAATTGACATGGGTGAAGGCAGCGACTGTTGTCCCACGGTTTACTTCTCTTCCACTTGCTCCTCACATGTCTTTTGATATTGACTGTTGGGTACATTTTGCTTCAGTATAGTTGAAACGTGGGGAGGAGAGAGCTCTTTGTGTCAAGGAAGCGGTGGTATATGTTATTGTTATTTGAACTCTGGGTTTGTACCGGCACATGCAGTGCCCTTGGCCGCTTCCTGTTGCCACATAGGAATCCTTTCTATTACCTGGGTACCCACCCAACCAGCCGTCCCTTCCGCCCGAGCTGGCCTGTCTCCCTGCCAGGTAAGCCTGGGCTCCCACAGCTCCAGGCCACGTTCACCCCAGCAGATCTTAAAAATAGCTGGTTGTGGCAGCTCGTGACTTGTCTTCCTTCCTGATGCTAATGCCACAGATACCTACTTGAAAACTTCCTGCTCTGGGTTAAATTTCTGCCCTTTGTTTATTCAAATCATTCGCTGTAGTATTAGTTAATTTTCTGTGGCCTTAGCTCTTTTTTAAGAAAAAATTTCTTTTTTTTTTTTTTTTTAAGATTTTATTTATTTATTCATGAAAGACAGAGGCAGAGGGACAAGCAGGCTCCCCGCGGAGCAGGGAGCCCGATGCGGGACTCGATCCCAGGACCCTGGGATCATGACCTGAGCCGAAGGCAGACGCTCAACCGACTGAGCCACCCAGGCGTCCCAAGAAAAAATTTCTTTTTAATCATCTGGCTTTTCTTACAAGTTTGAGTAAACGTGGAGGCCAGTGAGTAACAACATGCTCTGACTCCTGGGGCTTCAGGTCCTGTTGGAAAACCTGATTTATATAAAACACCACATGTCTATGGCCATATACTCCTGTTCCCTTCTGTGTGAAGCTCTCTTTCTCAACATAACTTTCCTCTATTTAATCTATTGAATATTGACATATTCACACTGTTCAAAAACGTTTCAAGTTCACACATGCAGAGAGGGAAACCTCTTGCTCCTACTTTGTCCCTGTCGCCCAGTTCCCACTCCCCCAGCCCCTAGACAGCTATTTCTGTTATTTTTTTATGTAACTTTCAAGAGTTCATTTTTTAACATAAATACAAGCAAATACAAATGTGTTCCTTTATTTCCTCTATTTTTAAAGAAATGTTCCTAGTCTATGCACAGTTCTGTTCCTTAATTTTTTTTTTTCCCATTTACTAATGTACCTTGGAGATCTTTTCATAGTAGTGTTAACAGTATATACAGAACTCCTTTTTTTTTTCTTCAGTTGTGCAGTATTAAAGTGACCTTTTTGAAATGTAAACCTGGTCCTGTCTCCCCCGCTTTCCTCTTTTAAACCAGAGATAGAATTATTTACATTTTACTCCTTATACTACTGTCAGTTATCACCTTTGTTAGTAACTATCCTTTGCTTCTTGAGCATTGTTCCTTTCCCTCTCCCTCAGTTTTATTGAGATACAATTGACATATAATATTGCATAAGTGTAAGGTATACAACACAATGATATATATATAGTGAAATGATTACCACAGTTAGTTAACACATCCATCACTCACATCATTTGAATTTTAATATTCTGTGATACATCTTTCAAATATTGGCTGTAAGGAGGGAAGGGTGTTGAGACATGGATACTTTCATACATCGCTAATGGAAACGTAAATTGACGTGGACTTTTTGAAAAGCAGTTTAGCATGGGTCCATCAGGAGCCTGAAAAATGTCTCTACCCTTTGATCTGAGTTTCATTCATAGGGCTATGTCTAAAATAGTGTTGAGGTTACAGTTAAAGATTTCTAAATAAAGATGTTCACCACATGATACTTCTGGTGGTGAAAGTTACAAGTATTCTAAATACCAATAATTGAGAAGTAGTTAACGAAAAACATGTACATGATGGATTGCTAAGCAGATATTAAAATTCATGCTTTTGAAAAATTTTTAATGACACAGGGTATATATTTTGAGTGAAAGCGGCAAGATGCAGCTGTTTTTGTTGAGTGTGATCCTATGAAAGGAATGACCAGTTGAGCTGTAGGGGATTATAGTCCAGCAGTAAATGCTGTGTGTATGGGGTGGGGGATCTAGGGGGCTGGGGAGTAAAGAAGTTGTGTACGTGTCTTTGATGTATCCTAGTATTGAGAGCATATGAGTTTTTAGGCACTCACACTTTGGGGAAGATGTAGAGGTGGGATGGATATTATGTGTATATATATTATATGGAAAACTCAGGTTTGACTGTCAGTTTCATTTTTGATCACTCTCATGAACATTTGAAATGTGTTGGATATGTAAAGTTCTACATATGGACGTTAAATCCAAACCCTTTCCTCTAATTAAATTTTGAGAGGATTGTAGGTAACTTCTTGTTCGCTTGTTTTTACAATTTCTAGACTTTTAAAAATGCAGATACATTGCTTTCATAGTCAAAGGAACTGGATCATGAAGGACATTGTGCTATGCTAAGAAATGTGTGTGTGGTCTTCCAAGGGCAGTGGGGACCCACTAAATAAATAGGAGAATGACATGATTGTCTTAACAAGAACACATACCAAGACCTTGATCAAAATAGGTGACCACTTTTGACTTCAGCATCAACTTTGTTTATCTGCCTTATATGGTTATAAAGGGAAATTAAGTAGGATGAATAATACTTTTTTTGCAAGCCACAGTTTCAGAATAATATAACTACATTTCCGGAATTTTGTACCAATGAGGGAAAAAGGTTAACTTTTTCGGAAATGAGAAAAAGCTTAATTCAAGAAACCAAGATAATGCATCAAACTACCATACAGTAGTTTCCTTGTTTTCTGATATCACTGAGTGTAAAGATGTCCTATTTGGCTAGCTTTGCATTTCTGTCCATACTAACTGTGCAGTCTTGTTAGTCATTCATAGACTTCAATCCAGTGATCAGAATCTCTGTGCTCATGACATGCAATGGATTTCCATCTCGGATGCACATGTCATTGAGGCTTTTGGGGGAAAGTTGGAGGAAATTGGTAGGGGCAGTCAGTATGTGAAAGTTTGTTCTTCAAGCACTTTATTTTTATAAAATGGTGGCTTGACCTCTCAAAAGGATTCTTTTCATTGCCAGTTATAAAATTACTTCACCGTTTAAGTTTGTTCTCTATGTACATTTCCCAGAATCACTTAGAAAAAGGAACTTTGTTGAGCCATGTTTTACATGCTGTGTTTAAGATATTGAATATTGTCACCTTGTCTGAATTATTTAATATGAACCCTTAAATAAGATTGATAAGATTTTGAAAATGTACAGATGTGTTTGCAGCTCTTCAAGAGCACACCTGACCCCTAGTGACTGAAGAAGGAAACATGAAGGTGAGAAGAACAAAAAGGGTTAAGAAATAGAGTTCAAACTAAGATGATGCTTGTTTACTCTCACCTTAGAAGCAGAGAACATTTTTCTCTTGTGAATTGATGAAAGGATGCTTTCATGACAGTGGCTACAGCTGTGGAATATCTGAAAGAGACTGCTGAAGGGAATAAAAATGTTGCTGCTCCCAGGAATCAATGAAATGTTGACATCTCAGATGGGCTATACATGGTTTTCAAATGGTTTTGGCAGAGGGAGCTTTCATGACTATAAATGTCAACTTCTGTAAGTGGGAGGGAGAATGGATATGGCCTACTGAGAACTGAGTCCCTCACCCCATACATAATCTGATCCTTCCAATTTGTGCCCCGGAGTTCTGGGGAGTCTAGGTGAAGAAATCATCATGTCAGGATTTGCCTAGACTTCTGCTGGATATCCAGTGTAGTCAATGGTGCATGGTACCTGGAAAATCTCTCTCTCTCTCTCTCTTTTTTTTTTTTTTTTTTTTGCATCAGTGACCTCTGACAATGAGAAATCAAATCTAGTTCAATTTGGAAATATCTACATATTGTTTCAGTTGAGCATTTCTCCTTCTTTATTTGTCTTCCCTCTTTAGATAAAGAAGAAGCAGCAGGATGTGGTTAGATTTCTGGAAGCCAACAAGATAGAGTTTGAGGAGGTGGATATCACAATGTCAGAAGAACAGAGACAATGGATGTACAAAAACATTCCCCCAGAAAAGAAGCCTGCTCAGGGCAACCCTCTGCCGCCTCAGATATTTAATGGTGACCGATACTGTGGAGTAAGTAGCCAGATTGTTACCACACTATTTCTTTGGGTGATTCAGAACACAGTTACCTAGAGTGACGTTGGGTTTTTTCAGTGAGGACTGTGACCTCTTTACCCTCTGCCACTCAGGTTCACAGTTTAATAGAGGGGATGTGGGTACAACGACACAGACGGTGTGTGAATGTGAGTGCGTACATGTCTGTCAGTCTTCCTGTATCTTTGTTTGGGGAAAGTGGTGGGTAGGGGAAGGGGTATGTGTGTGTGTGTTTATTGTGTTCTAAATTTTAAAGCAGATTTTTTGATTAATATATTTTGGGGGCAGAGTGGAAGGGATAGTTATTCTTGGATCTTCACCTCTCTATAGTATAAAAAACTAATAGCTGATTATACACCAGACTTTGTTTCTTTTGTGATAATGAGCCAGATGGATCATTATGAACCTCTGAAATATATTAGGTGCCTTCCTCCTGTATGTAGCATACGAGAAGATGAAGTCACATTTGTCTGATTATCTATTTTCCTTCTCACTGGCTTAAGAAAAAAAAAAATCAAGAAACTTCTAATGAGTAGCTAGGATTTGCCCTTTGTCATACTCTAAGTGTTAAGTGTGTGTTTATTTTGGTACCTGTACTACAGTTCTTTAAGGATGGCCTGGAGAAGGGGAAGGGGCTATAGTGCTGAAGTGCTTAAGGTGAAATAAATAGCTGGGTTGTACTGGAGTGGAGAAAAGGGATAACAATGCTTTTGATACCTTGAAAGGAAACAGTTTCCATGTGCATAAGAGAGAAGGAGATGCTGAAATGGAAAGCCATAAAGATTGTGCACAGAGTTCTTGCATTCATGTCAGAGGAGAATCCTGCACATGGCACTAGATTCAGATATGAGTTCTTGTACCACTTTATGTTGGCTTTGACACCTTTGTAAAGTCACCTCTCTTAAAGCATCGATTTTCTTATCTTTAAGCAAAGGATGATAATATCTGCCTTACTTCCCAGGATATTTTGTGACTGTAAAGTACTTTTTAAGAATAAAGCTTATTGTTTTAACTGTGGAATATTTTACATTGTTGATCTCATATTTTATTAGGGGAGTATGTGGCAACTGAAGGTGTATCCCATTCACAATTACAGACCCTAGAAAATGTACTCTTGTGTCTGCAAACCAAAAGGAGGTATAGTTGAAACTGTGTATAAACTGTACTGTTCAAAGCAAAACTATTAGTCAGATAGTGCTAGAAGACTTAAAACAAAAATTTAGCAGTTTTCTGTCCCTCAGACTTCTCAGGTACGAGAATTTCTTTGTTCTGGTCTTGTTGAGTGGTAATTCGGCTGGGTATAGAATTCTAAGTTGGAAAGAATTTTGATCGTTTTGCTTCATTATCATCTGGTTTCTAGTGCTGCGATGGAGAAGTCTAATGCCATTTTCCTTGATCTTTTGTATGTTTTTGCCAGTTTCTTTTTTCCAGGTTTTTAATGTCTCTTATTCATATGTGTATCCTAAAATTTTTTGGTGAATTACCATAATGTAATCTATTTTTCATTCACTGTGCTGAGTGCTCAGTAGGTCCCTATTATCCAAGAATTGCATGATTATTAAATATGTTTTTATATTATTTTCTTTGAAAAAGTTCTCCCTGCTTTTTCACTCTGTTCTCTTTATCTAGAATACATATTGGGCACCTGGGTGGCTCAGTCGTTAAATGTCTGCCTTTGGCTCAGGTCATGATCCCAGGGTCCTGGGATCGAGTCCCGCATTGGGCTCCCTGCTCTGCGGGGAGCCTGCTTCTCCCTCTCCCACTCTCCCTACTTGTGTTCCCTCTCTCACTGTGTCTCTCTCTGTCAAATAAAGAAATAAAATCTTTTTTTTTTTTTTTTAAAGATTTTATTTATTTGCTTCACAGAAAGACACAGCGAGAGAGGGAACACAAGTAGGGGGAGTCGGAGAGGGAGAAGCAGGCTTCCTGCCGAGCAGGGAACCCGATGTGGGGCTCGATCCCAGGACCCTGGGATCATGACCTGAGCCGAAGGCAGACATGTAACAACTGAGCCACCCAGGTGCCCCTAAAGAAATAAAATCTTAAAAAAAAAATAGAATACATATTAATTTAGATGTGAACTTATTACACCAATTTTCTAATAGTCTTATCTTTTTCTTTTGTATTGTCTTCTTTAACTTTTTATTCTACTTTCTGGGAGATTTCTTCAACTTACCTTTGAATTTTTTCATTGAATTTTTATGTAATCTTTTTCTTCCTTTCTTACATTCTGATTTTTTCTTTTTAATAATGTGCTTTTATAAGATGAGTACAGATTTTAGCTCAGTGGAGATACTAAATATGATTTCTTTGAGGTTTTCTTCTCTTACCAGTCCCTGTTCTACTAATTCCCAACCCCCGCCTTTTTTTTTTCACTTTACTTATTTTGGTCTTTTCTCTCAACTGTGGTGGGCTTTCCTCAGATGTCTGGTGATCCTTGTCTTTTGTTTAAGAGGTGAGGCACTAGAAAGCTAATTAATTAGAAGTTGTGTGTGTGCTTATATATGTGTGTGGGCTTGTTTCCCAGAGGACTTCTCTCTAGGTTGACTGGGTAGCCTATTACATTCTTGTTGTAGATTCAGATAATAAAATCTGCAGGTCTTTACTCAGGTGATAATTTAATTTTTCCAGAGAATTGCCCTTCAGTCTCTTGCTTGGGGATATCAGCCTCGCTACTGGAGTTCTGGACCTGTAGGGTGAGAGGGCTAGAGGGTCTCACTCTCTGCCATGCACAGTTTCCCTTCATATCTGTTTTCACCTCCACTCTGTCTTCCATGCTCCTGTTTATTCCATGCTGCTGTTTATAAGTTTGTTGCTTCCCAGAAGCCGTATTTATTAATGGTGTACCTTCTAGTTCCTTTGGGGAGAGTGAGCACCCTGGGAATCTAATTGCTGTTTATGTAGATTTTCAAACAGTCTCCCTGTTTTCTGCCTTTGCCCACTCACCTCACCTTCACAATAGCTGATGCCTCCAGTTCCTGACGTTTCCTGGGGAGCCCCCGCAGCTTGTTCAGACACTGAGGTTTGACCATCCTCTGCTCTCTAATGCCCCTCACCATTTCTCTCCTCACTTCCTACATATGTTGTGGTTCAGAGCTATAGATGTCTCTTAGTTTTATTTTTTTTTAAATGGTGTTTCTGGTTCTTTAAAAAAATTCTTGTTTTGTTGATTTTTCAAGATAAAGGAGGAAAAGACATCTTTCCTCTATCATCGTGAAAGTAGAAGTGTTCAGAGCCCTTTGAATACAGGAATGTATTGAATGAATAAAAGAGTGTAATGTGAAATGAAGTTAATTCCTTACCCTTGCTTTCACTTCTTTATGACTTTCTACATCTCTGTGTACCTTTGCCCTACAGTCTATGGAAATTTTTTCAGATAGACTGGGAACTGGCTAGAGGCTTACACATTGATTACACTGTGCTGGATAAATGGCATCTTCTCTGCTTAAGCAATGTTAGTCCCGTGGGGATGTTGACAGAACAGCACTGGTATGCGCTCTGTCTTTATAGTTTGTGCTAGCAGGAGTTTTGAAGGCAGTGTCTGCTCTTACCACGGTCAAGTAAATTTGACTTTGACAAAAGCAAAAGCATTAGAGGGCAACTAACCATGGTCTCATTCATCCTACCTGCTTCTGTGCACCTTGCTTTACCTAGTGATAAAGTTTATCAGTGGTCTTACCTGGTTGGATAACTTGTGGAAACCTGCCACATTGCAGGTGATGGGATCCAGTAAGCATGAAGATTCACCTATTTCCTGGAATTGGCTGGAAACTTACTACTTTATTTTAAACTGGGAGACATAAATAGCTGCTAAGCTACTTGGTAATCAACGTAGACAGTTTCCTTCTCTCTGCCCTTTAGTATTTGAATAATCTGCTTGTTGGGAAGAATGCCCCACTGAATGGAAGCTCCCTGGCATGTCTAGTCAGTTCTTCTCACCCCAGAATTTGAACATTGAGGGGATAATGCAGCAATACAGGACCAGTTAGACAGGGGTCTTGGAGTCAGGAATAGCCATAGCCATGGCAGGTATCCTAATGGGACTGATCCTGTGGTGTGGCCTCGGTGTGTTCTTGGCCACCCAGACATAGAAACTTGTCTTATAAACTGGTTCTTCAGCTTTAATGTGGATTCAAAGCTTCCCACTATACTGCCACAAATTCCTTTCTTGTTAGGTTGCTAATGTCCATTTGAGTTATTTGTAATCAAGAACCCAAATTGCGTAGACTGGTTGTTCTTGCTATTTCCTGGGAGTATCCCTACCATAAGCAAGGTAATGAGTAACCTAAAGGTAAACATCCCCAACCTTAGGCTTTTCTGATGGGTTTTATGGTGTCTGATTTGGATTTTGAAAGCTCTGGGTCCTCATGTTCAAGGTTTAAACTTTGTTCTCTCTCTGTGGAACTGGTATGTGTGGAGTGCACCAGAAATGAAAATGCACACATCTGCCCTAAAGAAAAGTATTTACTCCCTTTCCATTTCTTTTCTCCCTCCTTATTCAGGGGAAAAAAAAAAAAAAAAAAAGATTTGGATTTTTAAAATATGTTTTTATTTTATTTTTTATTAAAAAATGTTTGATAAAAACGTACATTGTAAAAGTTACTATCTTTTAAGTGTACAGTTTAGTAGTAAGTATTCGTTGTTGTAAAACAGATATCCAGAACTTTTTCATCTTGCAGAACTGAAACTCTATACCCATTAAACAACTCCCATTTGTACCCCACCCCAGACCTTGATAACAGTCATTCTGCTTTCTACCCCTGAATTTGACTATGTTAGATACCTCATAGAAGTGAAATTATACAAAGTCTGTCCTTTTGTGACTAGCTTATTTCACTTAGTATAATGTCCTCAAGGTTCATCCATGTTGTTGTATGTCTTAGTCCATCAAGGCTGCTATAACAAAATGCCACAGCCTGGGTATTTTGCAAACAACAGAAATTTATTTCTTACAGTTCTGGAAGCTGGAAGTCTAAGATCAGGGTGATAGCATAGTTGAGTTCTGATGAAGATGCTCTTCTGAATTGCAGACTGCCAACTTCCTGAAGTGCCCTTTTATAGTAAAAGGGGACAAGAGAGCTGTTTTATAAGGGCATTAATCCTATCCTTGAGGGCTCTACCCTCATGGCCTAATCATCTCCTAAAGGTGTTTGGGCATCAGGATTTCAACATATGAATTTTGTGGGGATGAAAACATTTAGCCTAGAGCATTGAAGCATGTGACAAGATTTCATTTCTTTTTAAGGCTTCCATTGTGTGTATATACTACATTTGTTGATGGATTGGGTTGCTTCCACCTCTTGGCTGTTGTGAATGGTACTGCTTTGAACATGGGTTTGCAAATATCTGAGATTCCACTTTAAATTGTTTTGGATATATACATAGATGTGGGATTGCTGCATCATATGGTAGTTCTATTTTTAATTTTTTGAAGAATCGTCATAGTGGTTATGCCATTTTACAGTCCCATCAGCAGTACACAAGGATTCCAACTTCTCCACATCCCCACCAATACTTGTTATTTTCTTTTCTTTTTTTTTTTTTGGTTTTATCTTGTTTTGAGAGCAGCTGTTCTAATAGGTGTGAGGTAGTATCTCACTGTGATTTTGATTTGCATTTCTCTGATGGTTAGTGATATTGAGCATTTCATACACTTATTGTCCATTTGTATATCATTTTTGAAGAAATGTCTATTCAAATCCTTTGCCCATTTTTAAATTAGGTTATTTGATTTTTTGTTGTTGAGTTTTAAGAGTTCTTTGTATATTCTGGATATTAACCCCTTAGCAGATATCTAATTTGCAAATATTTTCTCCCATTCTTAGGTTGCCTTTCACTCTGTTGATTATATTCTCTGATGAACAAAGTTTTAATATTTGATGTAGTCCCATTTGTCTATTTTTGCTTCTGTTGATTATACTTTTGGAGTCATAGCTAAGAAATCATTACTTGCCAAATACAGTGTCATGAAGTTTTCCCCTTATGTTTTCTTCTAGAAGTTTTATAGTTTGGGGTCTTATATTTAGTCTTTAATTCATTTTTAGTTACTTTTTGTATGTGGTATAAGATAAGGGTTCAAATTCATTCATTTGCATTTGGATATCCAGTTTTCCTAGCACTATGTGTTGAAGGAACTGTCCTGTCCCCAATGAGTGGTCTTGGCACCTTTGTTGAAGATCATTTGATCATATACATGAGGGTTTATTTTTTTGGACTCTATTCAGTGTCTTATCTTTATGCCAGTACCATACTGTTTTGATTACTGTAGCTTTGTAATATGTTTTGAAACCAGGAAATGTGAATCCTCCAACTTTGTCCTTTTTCAAACTTGTTTTGGCTATTTGGAGTCCCTTGACATTCCATGTAAATTTTAGTTTTTAGTTGTTTTTTTTTTCTATTTTTGCAAAAAATGCTGTTGGGATTTTGATAGGGATTATGTTGAATCTTTAGATAGTTTTGGGTAATATTGACATCTTAACAATATTAAATCATCTAATCCATGAACATAGGATGTCTTTCCATTGCTATGTGTCTCTGTTCATTTCTTTCAGCAATATTTCATAGTTTTTAACATACAATCTTTAACCTCCTTAGTTAGATTTACACCTAAGTGTTTTACTCTTTTGGTATTGTAAATAGAATTATTTTTTAAATTTCCTTTCCCAATTGTTTATTTATTCATGTATAGAGACACAGGTGATCTTTATATGTTGCTTTTTGGTCCTGTGACTTTGTTGAATTTATTAATTATTTTATTTAAAAAATGGTAGTTAGAAATGGGAATGCAACCAAATTTCATTTAACTGGGTTCACATTAACCAGTTTGTGGATTAACCATCAAAAGGGGAGAAGATAGTGACCATTTAGATAGTCAAGACAAGTTGGTGCAGGTTTGGCTAAGGATGCCAATACTCAGAATTGGCCATTGGATGATGGTGAGAAGAGATGGGGTGAGGTAGAATGTGTGGCTGGAGTTACTCATGTAAGTCCTGTCTTACAAGGAAGAGATGACAGTTTGCTGAGAGATAGATGGCAGAATATTTTTATAGAAAAATAACCATTTTGATCATTTTCCATGGGGCAACTTATAAGATTGTTTGTATTTTAAAACTATTGAATTACTATTTTGGTACTTTAGGTGATACTTGTAGAATGTTAAATTTATACCTAAGCATTGGGTCTACTGTTAATCAAATAAGATTATATTAAAGCTGTTGATAAGTTTGGTTTAAGTAATGATTTGGGGGCCAACTCTGACTGCCTTTCCCCATATTACCTTGGTTAATGCCTAAAAGTAGACTAGAGATGGGTTAGATTGATCTCAAGGAGGTGCAGAAAGACAGCAATAGTTCCTTGGGCCTCTCCTCTTCTTTCTTTCCCATCAAAGGAGACAAGGAGATGTGTTAGTGTCTTCTAACCATTGGTGGAGGCTCAGAAGCACACCACAGAACACCTAAATGTATGTAGTTGTATTGTTTCCAAGTGCAGTATTTATGTAAGACTTTTGAGAAGATTGTCTTGGGATAATACATTTTAAGTGTGTTTGGGCATCTTTTTGAAGCATGCAGAACCAACTCCCTTAATTATCAGTTTTCAAGTCCCTGATTCATACATATTTTTATTTTTTAAAAATCATATATTTAAATTTGAATATATTGAAATTGAATATATATATATATATATCTCCACATATAAATATAAGAAATGATTTTCAGCCAAAAGTCTCATAAGAAGTTGTTGGAAAGAGATATTTAAAGATGGGGCGCCTGGGTGAGGCAGTCAGTTAAGCATCTGCCTTTGGCTCAGGTCATGATCCAGGGTCCTGGAATGAAGCCCTGAGTCAGGTTCCCTACTCCCTCTCCCTCTGTCCCCCGTCTCATGCGCACTCTCTCTCTCACTCTCTAGCTCAAATAAATAAATAAAATCTTTAAAAAAGAGATATTTAAAGAGATTTTCATACTGAATTGGTTATCCAACATTATTATTGTTGTTGTTTCTTTTTTTCCCAGCACTAAAATGAATATGGAAGTAGAGAATATTTAAAAAATGAGAATGAGAAAGGGGGAACAATAAATACTACCTTTCAAATACAACTGTAAACATTTGATCTATGCACATTCTGTTTTCTTACAAGCTGATTTAAATTTTTAAAATCACATTTGTTGATCATACTATATATACCATTTTGTGCCCTGCTTTGTTCTCTAACAAAAATAGTTTCCATGTCCTTATAAGCTTATTTTTTAGAAGTTGCATCTTATTCCCTTGGGTGGAATATTATAATTAATCATTCCCTCAGTGTGGGCTATTTAGTTTGTTTCCAGTCACTTGAAATAATAGTTTGCAACTGGCAAGCTGTTTTGAAGAATGCATTAAATTGAATGTTATTTCATAAGGTACATTCTCATTTAAGCTCTTCCACTTTTTCTTTTCCTTAAAGTCATTTTTCTTTCTTTTAAGAGTCTTCTGTCAAATAACAAAAATATTTTGGGGTGTACTGTTATCAAGATACGAAGGGTTATTGTTGGTGGCCCCAGAATCTGGGTCCAAGGTGAAGAAAAAAATCACTTGGTGAAATGAAAACTAGTAAAAGTTAAAACAAGTTGAGTTTCTCAGGGCTCTGGGGTGCCCAAAGTCATAGAATTAAGACTGCCTATCTGCCCAAAGCAGCATTTGGCTTGAAGATTTTGAGTACATTGCAAAACATTTTTTAATAGCCAAAGAAACACTGGTATATTATGGGGCAGGATGCCTGATTTCCATGAATTTTTAGATTGAACAAGGCTTCAAAGAAATTTCACTTTTATAGGGGCTGCCTCAAAATGTATCCTCCAGTGTTCTAGATCAGGGGTTGGACCACCTGGCAAATACTTTAGTCTTTTCAGACCACCAGTTCTCTGCTACATCTTCTTTTTTGTTTGGTTTTCTTTGTTTTGTTTTCTAACCATTTAAGAATGTCAAACCATGCTTAGCTCAGAGGCCCCCTCCATAGTTTACTCCCCTTCTAGATGGTCCAATGTTGCCTCCACCTCCCGGAGTTCTTTAGTGGTCACATTTGAGAAACACAGGATTAGCTGATTTCCAAGTCTCCTTTGTGAAAATAAAGTATATCCTCTGGCAGGATGGAGTAGAACATGGTCAGAGAATTTTGACCTATGTTGAAGCCTGACTTGCAGTAATTTTGTGTTACTAGAACTCTGGTTGTTGGAGTCAATAAGGAAAAGAAAAAAAGGAAAGCTAAAGTTTAAAATTTTCATTATTCACAGGAGATTGTGCTCTGTCTCTAAAATATGGATGTTATTTTTGTAGGCTTAATGACTACATCATCTATATGATAGTAAGGCAAAGCCCTGAAAGTTACCCCAAACTCATTTTCCTCACCTCAATACCCACTTGGTTACCAAATCCTGTAATTTTTGTCTCCTGTGTAATTCCACCCTATTTCTCTCTCAGAATTCAATTCAAACAGGCCTTGTTTTTGAGCTTTCTCTAACTAGGACTGCCCCTCCCCTAAGCCCAGCAAACCTGTGCCTCATTCCTATTATGACCTTTATCTCATAGAATTTTTTTTCATGTCTTTCCTTTCTGAGGTTCCTTGTGTTCACCTCAGCAGGCTCTGTGGCACATTTATCTTAGTCTCTGCATAATGCTAGGAACCCAGAACATACTTACCAAAAATTGGTTATGTGAATGGGTGACTAGCTACACAGATGTTTTCAGCTGAGCAGGTAGCTAACCTGTTCTGTCGGGTCCCGCCTTGTCAAAGTTCTGAGCATTTGCATTCTCATTTTATTACTAAAAGTCAGTCAGATGTCTGAAGAGGAAGCTCATTGAACCTTCTTCTAAATTTTACAATGAAATCTATTGGGAAAATCACCTCTATTAGAAACTCACCTATCCTACAGGTAGAATTTCCTTAAGAAACTTAATTTGAATTTGAAGATCTGTATTCCAAGGCCTCCTGTCTAAAAGATAACTTATCTAATCAAGGAGAATCTTCTTCACATGTTTTACTGTAAATAATCTTATATGACATCCTCACAGATACTAGGAAAGGAAAAAGTCCGGGGGTGGGGAAGGGGTGATATAAATTCCTCTTTATCGCTTGCTGATCAGCTGTATGCCCAGAAGCATAACAATTTAATGAGATATTCTTTGCGGTTTTATCTCTTTTATATAATCGCAGTTTTTATTCTTCTGTCTATAAATGTTTAATCTCCCATTTTCACCTCACTGAGATGTTTGCTGCAATATTCTACAGTGATGAATCCCTGGGACGTGTCTTTCATGAAAACGATGGCTTGTGCTGTGAATATTGAAAACCTTCATTCAGACAGGCTCAGGCTGCCCCAGTTGCATGTTTCATGGTGTATCTTAAATAGGGTCCACACTGGAGGTTTTCTTTAGGTTAAAGTGTTTCTCTTTCTGAGCCTTATGCAGTTAGAGTTAATGAAAAGAAAACAAAACTGTTAAGACACTAAGGCCATGTTAATACTATCAATGTTAAGACAATAGAGGAGGGTCAAAAGTGAAAAGTCACGTTTCCTCTGCCCGGCTATATGTGCCCTCCCTTGGATTCCCAAGAGATAGCCTCTCCTGTGAGGTTCTGCTTTGTAGTTTTCTTAGTTATCACCAGCCTGTGCCTATATTCCTGGATTTAAAGCTTTAGACAGCACATTTTTCTTTGAAAGATGAAGAGAAATCATTCTTAATAGCTCCTCTCATTTCTCCCCATGTTGATTCACACACACGCACACACAGCATTGCTAAGTTTATACATCACATTCTCCTCTGTGACTGTAATAATTATTATAAAATATAATATATAAACATTTATTTTGTTATAAACCAAAAATGCTAATCTCTATAGAGCTGTTTAGTTGTGTGCGTAGTCATAGAGGAGGGTATATTATCCTATTTTACTAAATCCCTGTGGCTTAAAGGAGAATGACATAAATGTCAATATCCACGAGATTCTCTTAATTTTAGCCTCTTCACTTAACTGCTTTGGGTATTTCTTAAAATGTTATTGCTGGTTCCTTTTCCTATGTTCAACACAATTTTTTTTTTTTTTTCCATTCAATTTCATTTGGTGCTTGGGTAGATGTATGTGCTTGCTCTGCCATCTTGTACCAGCATGGTCAGAAATGTTAAACAGGAATTAGGAACTTAAAATCCTCAGCTTTGGGCTTACCCATATTTTTGGTGTTTGGCATAGAAATTGCTGAATGAAGCTGTTTCAGAAAAATACATCTTACATACCCTACCAAGATTGGAACTGTCAACTATTTTTTCCTTCTATACCAAGATTTTACAAAATAGAACATAGCATTCATGGTCCTTAACCACTGAATCAAGATATGCTGCTCAGAGGCTACCCTCAGGCTTGAAAGATTTTAAGGAGCCTCTGTGCATTTTTTCAGCTGCAGCAGCAGTAACGCTGGTCGTCTTAGAAAGAATTTAAGATTTTTTTTTCTTCTTTTGGGTAAACCAAATTTGCTTTGGCTCAGCTAGGACCAGTTGCTGCCACCATTTCCTTATAAGCCATGTATTGTTTTTATTCCCCACAGCCTCCTGTTTGGATATGCCCTTGGCATGTAGAAATAATACAGGTCTGTCACTTAATTGTCATTGACATGGCGTGGGAAGTGATGCGGCGTAGCAGTGTGGCTGCTGTGGGTTTTCCTCACGGTTCTCCTAGGGAACACTGAGAGGGCAAAGAACTTTAACGTCTTTGTCTCAAATGCTTGTCTAGTCCATAATAGTCTCATCATGGTATACGGGTAATGTGCTTACGTGAGCTCTGTGGAAGAATGAGGCTATTGTACACTTTACCTGTTGTAGATTTTATCATGAGCTTCTAAATTTTCTGACTTGAACGCACACAGAAGTGTAGGTGACAGAAGCTTTTGTTTTTTCCTTCTTAACGGCTGTTCAGTTTGCTTTATTTTTCTTAAAATTGCAGCATTTAGATAGATGTTCCATTAGTAATAGTGCTCAGTTATGTTGATACCTACGTAGTCCAGAAATTTCTCTTTTCATCTTTTGTCTTACGT
Source organism: Mirounga leonina (assembly GCF_011800145.1). Classification (NCBI taxonomy): domain Eukaryota; kingdom Metazoa; phylum Chordata; class Mammalia; order Carnivora; family Phocidae; genus Mirounga; species Mirounga leonina. The sequence continues at coordinate 39,039,966 of NW_023270807.1, forward strand.
GTAATACAAATGTACCAGCTTCTGAAACTGGGCAATTTTATCTTGAATATGCCTTGTATATTTGTAACCTTCTCCAAAGGTAATATTAACTGATCATTATATTGTATAGTTACAGAAGGTTGATTGTGCTGAAATGTATAATTTGCAGATGTGTATTTACAGACACTTCAGAGAGAGTGTCTTTGACTATAAGGAATTCAGCAAGCCTATTTCGAAGCTTTATAGTGAGTTTTTAAAATACGATGCTTTTAACTTTTTCAGTATAAACCTTAATACATTTTTAAAAGTAGAAGCCTCATAAGTGAAATGAACTTGATAAGAAAGCAGATCTTTCTCTTTTATTGGGGAATGCCTAAGGCCATAAGAACTTACATCTTAATAGAATGTGATTTTAAAATTTCTAATACAATTTTATGCTTAAATTATTTCAGTCATACTATTTAATTTATTATCTCTAAGAGGAGGTATTAACTAGTAAGAAATCCTAGATTTTAAATTATCAACCACCTACTCTTTGCCTAAATATGACAAAAAAATAAAACCTTTTACACTTTGAGATTCATCAGACCTTTAAATATCAAAAAATAAATTTTTTATTTAGTTTTTAAAAACCCGTTACTCAAATTACGTTATTAGCATGAGATTACCTAAAACATGACACATCAGTCATTAATTGGCAAACACAACTCATTCATCCACTTGACAAATATTGGTAATCTGGTGTGTGTCAGGTACTATTCTAACGTTCATTTTTAAAAATTAATGACTTTAAATTATTCTGCTTTTAAAGTTAATTACCAAATCTTATATATGTTGCTCTGAAAGGAGTTAATTACCTGAAGTGACAATTTCTAAACTGTTGGGAGGATCCAATTCAATATTCAGGTAAGAAATCCCCTAGCCATAGTGATGTTAAAGGCAGAGAAAGTAGGCATTGAACAGGATTATTTCTTGAACCCAGATCAGTGAAATGGTATTCAACTATTTGGAAATACCTTTGTTACAAAGAATATTCGTAACATTTTCAGTTCATAGGATTTTGCCTAAATTCTGTTAGACCTGTATTATTTGTGACATAATTTTTTTTATAAAAAATTGTAAAATTCTCCATAAAATTGTATGAAATCTGTAATATCCTAGAGTCACTAGAAACCTCCAGCTGCCCAGCTGGTATCTTCTTCACTTAGATGTCTCATACAGTTGCTCAAACTGAACATTTTGAAACAGCTTCAGCCTTACTCTCACATCTGCTTTTTCTCTGGTCTTTCCTGTCAAGTTACAAAGGTCAGTTCCACAGTTGAGTATGATCAGTTCTTCCTCCAAAATCTATCTCTAGTCTGTCTACTTTTCTCTATCTCCATTATCATTGGTCGGGTTCAGGCTGCCATCTTACCTGGATTACCACAATACTCTTTTGATTTTTCTTCCTGCTTTCCTTCTTGTTGGCCTGTCTCAGCCATTCTCCACACAGATAACTTAGCTATTT
>NW_023270807.1:39041461-39091911 GCF_011800145.1 Mirounga leonina
CTTCCTAAGATTTTATCCATTTATTTAGAGAGTGTGCACGTGAGCAGGGGAGAGGGGCAGAGGGCAAGAGAGAGAATCTCTAGCAGACTCCCCTCTGAGCACAGAGTACAATGTGGGGCTCGATCCCAGGACCCTGAGATCATGACCTGAGCTGAAATCAAGAGAGTTGGACGCTTAACCGACTGAGCCACCCAGGTGCCCCTAACTTAGCTATTTTCTTAAGGGAAACTAGCTCATTCTGCTCCCTTGCTCAGAACCTATACATGATTTCCTTTTGTACTTAAGATAAAATTCAAAATTTCTTTCTTGGTTTGATACAGTCTGGCATATGCTTGTCCCTGTCAGACTTGCCAGCTTCCCTCTTCACCAGTGCTGTTTTCTGTCCTGAATACCCCTGTCCCAACCCTTTGCTTGGTCAACTCTTCTCCCCCTTCAGATTTCAGCTTAAAATGCCATTTTTGAAGTACATTTTTTGCTGAGCCTCCCTTTTCAGATGAATTGCTCCTTCTCGTCAGGTCAAGAAGGCTCTCTTTGGCGGTGCACTGTATTAGGCCCACTCCTGAATTGCAGAGGGAGCTACCACCTGAAGATCTATGGAAGGAGCAGGGAGTGGAAGGCCTGAGGCTGAGATGATTGTGAATTAAAATCAAGCTACCTCCAAAACCACGTGAGATTCAACTTGCTAAAGCATTTGAACAAGAGAGTCTCTATACAGAGTGAAATAACTCAAAGATTTTTTTCATCATTGAGGCATCCTTTGCAAGAAGCAAATCTCCATTCTCTAAGTCATGGACTCTCATTTAGATTCCTAGACAGGTTTCAAAAATATTTGTGATGCCATTGGCTCAGCTCAGCAGTGGATCCATTGGCTCAGCTCAGTGACTGATATACAGGGTGCCCCATACCTGGTTTCCTCTTGGCCAAGAAGCATCACAGAGTCCAAAAAGCATTGATTTCTATGTCAATGAGAATTGGCCCCAAATCTCAGCTCTTTCACGGATTGCCTGTTAAGCTTGGGCAAAATATTTCTTTGCTCCGAGCCAGTCTCCAACCTGGTGGTCTGTGGTGGGGATTAAATGAAGTACTGATTGTAAGGCGCCTGGCACAGAGCAAATGGCTACAAATGATTCTGATCATTGTCTGCTTACATTTATCCTTCGGATTTATCCTTCGGATAAAGTGATCGAAGGGACTTCTACCAAATTTTAAGACTGCTTTACCTCAATTTAGAAACCATAGAGTTATATCTAGGCAAACATTTGAAAAGAAAAAATTGATGAACACATTGACCAGAATTCCTTATTGGTCTCTCTTGTGAAAGTAGGAAGAAAAAGATGATTCTGTGTCTGAGGCAAAGATAAATGTTACAGAGGATATAGTTTCCTCTAGGTTTTATTTGATCTTTTTATTCTCTCTGAAGACATAGTCTGAAAGAATGTGGAAAACTTCAAAAGCAGAATAGAAGCACTTGTTCTGACACATGGAGATCTTTATGGCTTTCTGTTTACCCAGTGATTTTTTTTTAAAGCCCTAGATAACAAAATACCAAGAATGGAATTGGGAGTCAGCCTTTCATATTAAAGCACTAGAAGTGAAATCTTTGATCAGAGTGATTTCACACAAATAAATGTTAGTTTGGCACAAGAGGGAAAGGGAACGTGTTCCGATTTCACTGGTCTTGTCAGTGTTTTACATTTTAGTCCTATCACAGGCCTTGCATTAAAAACACGGTACACACATTATCATACTCAGAGAAATTTTTATGCTCAAGCAGAGCAAATCCAGTAGATTTATGTAGCCCTTCCCTGGCCTGCATGGAGCAATGGTACATTTTCTCGTTTCCATAAAGAATTTTTCAAAAGCACCAAATACTGATAATTTTTGCTTTTTTTTTTCTTTTCTCTTCCTCTTTTTTCTAGGATTATGACAGTTTTTTTGAAGCAAAGGAAAGCAACACAGTCTATTCATTCTTAGGCCTGAAACCACGGTTGGCATCAAAGGTAGGTAAATCTTTTCTTTTTTTAAAATTCATCTTTCTTGAATTGTCTCGAGGGGTTGAGATTGAAGATGTTAGAAGAATGCATGTGTAAGTCTCCTAAATTTTTAAATTTCACTCGCTCAAATGCATAGTCAGGGACTGCCTGGTGTAAAAATGCATGAAGAAGCCCAGGGTATTTTCCTCTAATTTTCAATTGTTGTATATTAGAGTTTATTTTTATCTATCATTTACTTTATTTAAAATCTATACCCCCCTTCTTCCAAGAAAAATTTAAGGTAGTAAGTGCTTTCTGTTTTAAAGTGCAAGTTTACATTACTTTACATTTTTTGAAATAGCAGAATCAAAGCCATATCTTTAAGGTTTTTTGCACATTTAACTCCTTTACATTGGAAGGGAGATGGCCTGTAATAATAAATGGTCAACCTTAAAAAAAAACACTATAATTCCTGAACTAAGTCAAAATGTTTTTTGAAGCTACTTTATTATGTCATATGTCTTTGATGGAACATAAAAGGCTCAAGCTTTTCTAATATTTAGACCAGAAGATATATATATTATTACAAGTTTGTGAAGCGTATAGATTCACTTTCAAAATAAAAAACAGAATTTCTTTATTAAATAAGGTAATATTTTGATTATTTCCCCCTTTAAAGATATTATTTTCTTCTGATTATGAAAGTAGCCTTATTTAGGAAAGGTTCATTTAGGAAAATACCAAAGTATAGAGTAGAAAATAAAAATCACCTATTATTCCACCACCCAGAGATAAGCATATTAACTTTTTTGGGTGTATTTTCTTGTAATCTTTATATACAAGGCAGTTGAGGTTTTGGCCATATTTCACATTGAGACTGAATTCTAAAGTATCTATTTTTAACACTGAATTGAAATGAAAGTACATTACTGGGTACTTTGATGTCTGTCAGCAATAGGTCTTTTGAGGCTACTCAGGATCCGTACCGTTTCTGGAACACCTATGGGAGGAAAGCAGAGACTATCAATAATATAAATTATACACCAGCACCCGCAGTTCATAGCCGATGTGAAATCTTGCTTTGTTTTTACATTACTAAGTCCACAGATGGTTGTGGGTGGTTTCCATGCATATGTTTTAAACAGTGGCAAAACCCACACATATAATATTTAAAGGTTCTTACAACTATTTTTATAAAGATGGAACATTGGAATACTTGTTAGGAAAATTGTAGTATTTTTATAACATATTTCATCCAAAGATATTAAACAATCCAGATTTATCTTCAAAGACCTGGAAAAAACATGGGTAGGAGTAATCTAAAGTATGCATAAATCTAGTGGACATCATTATCTATGCAAAAACCTTAAAAAAAAAAAAAAAACTGTGCGCTTGCCGTCTTTGTTCTCATTTTCCCCTGAAGATGTAGATTCCTTAGAGATTCTGAAGGCTGATTTTTTTACTCTTTAAAAATATTTATTCTCTCATAAATTTCCCAGGAAGCCTATAATCCATAAAATATGCATTTTCACATGACTTGTGGTCACAGTATTAAAGCTGGTCTTCTGATGCCATTGACAACTACTTGATTTCAGTAGACCGTTCCAAGGGCATTAAAGGCTCTGGGCAACCCCACCCATTCAGCACACCATATTCCAGCCCCTGAGTCAATCGTATGAGCAGGAGCACATGGAACCAGAGTGGAAGTCCATGGTGCAGTGTTTGTGCAACCCTCTCTCATGAATCATTCAGGGCCTTAAGGGTTAATAGCAACTAACACTGCATAGGAGAGAGGTGAAAATATGTTTAAGAGCAATTCAGCTTCCCCGCCCCACCCCCCAATTATCTATTTATTTTTTTACCTTGGTAGTAATACATACTCAATCCACAGTCCACACTCAAAGGCCTAGACAGAGTATTCACGGGTATAATATACTAAAAGGTGGAAGCCCCCTTTTCTCCTTTCCTTTCCCTCACTCTCTGCAGTATACGTACATAAACAATAGGGCTAGAAAGCCTGCCAGTGAACATATAAAACAACATTAGCATCTGTAATTGCTCATACACAGTGAGGAGAGAGTAGAGAGATGGTAGGAGAAGAATGTTCACAAGCCCAACAGGCCCAGGTATAAGGTAGACTCTGGGCAGTTCTCAAAAATGGACAGGGCAGAAGAAGGTAAGAGGTCACAAAATGGTGGCCTATAGGCCACATTGGCTCTGGATGCGTCTCTCCTACACAGAACTTTGAAAAGAATTTAAATGTGTTGCTAATATTTAAAATATAGATTTCTCACTTTTCTCAAGAAATTGAAAGTATGGAAATCCTGGGGGAGCCCACTTCCTCCTTTGGCTGATTGGAGCCAGTAGAAGCCAACCCATCATGGTACATACCTAAGAGAAAAGGAGGCCTTTTCACCAATAATTTTCAGGTAGAAAACCATCAAGTTTGTTGTTTAATTAGACTCAAAGCAGGACCTGGAGTAGAAGTTTCTGCTTTGCGATCCCTACCATTCAGGGGTGATATTCAAAGTAATGTAACAGCTAGTAAATCCTGGGCACTGACCAGCCAGAGCTAGCTTGAGCATGTCTTGGAAGTCCCACCCTCCCCCACCCCCCGCCATGGCAGGTGTCTGTTTAGTGGCTGAAACATGGAGCTCTCCTGGGAGGAGGGCCAGAGGTGGCCCTGGGGGGATTGGGGCAGCAGCTTATTTACTAAGAGTTTTGGCCATACCGGTGCTGTTCTTCAGCTCTGGTGGCCCTCTGCAGGCCCCAAGTGAAGCACCCACACACACCCCACTCACCTGGGTACGGGGGGAGTAGTGCCTCTGAGAGGAGTCTCAACAGTCTTTGGAAACATGTGGCTTCCTTTCCACTTTGACATTTGGCAGGTTGGGTGGCTGTGATTGAAATCTGTGCTGCTCCTGAAACCTAGGATTTGCTGTCATCAATCACATGGGGGTGATTTATTGTGATTTCCAACATCTCCATTCCTGACATTTAAAATATCATCACCAGGCTGAATTTTCTTGTCAACCCAATGCAACAACTGACCTTTTTTTTTTTTTTTTCTTTTTTTAAATTATAGGCAGAACCTTAGAGAAGACCAGTGGAAGATAACAGAGATGTATTTTGGAGCGCCCCCTGGTACTCAGCACACACCTGCTTACCTAATACGTCACTGTGACTAAAGCCACGTGCATCATCAGTAACACTGCTTGCCATGGAAAAGGTGTTTTTGGAAGACATGGGTATAATGGGATTGCATGATTGCTTTAAACCAAATCAGGACTGTGGTGGTTTTTTTCTTATTTTCAGAATTGCCTGCAGTTGCCTCATTCACCTGGAGGTACTCTAACCTGTTACAGGTGTGCTTCCTTAATGACTGAAAGATAAATGGGTAGCACCATTGGAGAGAAAATGCTGAATCTGCGCTAGGTTGTAGCTGGTGGCAGTATTGCTCAGACCTGCCTCTCTTTAAGTGGCCTGGATTGTATCCTTGAAATTAGTTTGCCAGACTATTAGAATCTTTTGATCAGACAGAAAAAAAGCAATGCTGGTTGACAAAGGGCTGAAGAGTTTTGCTGCAAAAGTCGCAGCCATCACTATTCCAGTGCTTTGTAATAGCACCTATAGAAAAAGATGTTCTAGCCTCCTTTGGTAATGGACACTCTTATTTCCATAAATCCTCCAAACTCCTCCAGATGTTTCCAAAAATCACTGTCACAACAATGTGTGATCAGGACCAAGGTACAGGGATAAAAATAGTTGGTATTTTGGAAAATAAAGGGTTCTGCATCTCTTGCAAGGGAAAAGTTTCATTTAAATGTAAAAGACAGAGTAAAAGGTATATTTTAGGAGGTGTACTAATTAGACAGTAAATTTAGAGGGAAATGATCTGACTCCTATCTGAAGGGATTTTCAGCTCTAGCAACTTATTTATGCACAAGTAACATATTTTTAAATGCAGCTTCCCTAACAGCTGCTTATTCTATTTTGTGAATGGATTATATATTTTTTTTTTTTTTGAGAAAGGAAGATCTTGGTTAGATATATTTTATGAGCCCTTGATGAGGCATATGAAAAGATACTAATATTGGGGTACAATGTTCATTTTTTTCCTCAGTTGCTTTTCACCGGACCTCTAACGGCTTGCTCTTATTTCTGGCCAATGTACAGTCCCAGCTTTTTCAGAATACTGCAGATACATGTTCCCATTCTATACATGGATACCAGTGAGCTTTCAGAGCAGTGTATATGAGAAAGGGGCTGTCAGAGAATAGCTCTGAATTGTACTTGGCATGCAGAATCTCTACTCCCTTTGGAGCGGATGCTGAACATGTCGACTTCCTTCAGACAGAGGCTGCTTTTCTCCATCCTTGTCCCTTATGGTCTTTAGAGTTTTTAGTTGCCATACATAAACAGTCTTGAATAGGATAAATTCTTAGAGGTTTGCCTAAAATATTCTGCTTTTCTCAGCATCCTGATGCTGGACCTGTCATTCAGATGCTGAGCAGGATGTAAGAAATTGAAAGGACATAAGAATGAAAGTCCTGTCCCCTGTGTTCCCTCACCCTCAACTAAGTAAATGCAGACCACTCTGAAGGACTTGTTGAATGCGGACACTGAAATCCCAGCCTGAGATTTGCAGCCCAGGACTACAACCAGAAGAAGAACATGCCACAGATTTCAACTTGACTGGAACCAATACATGATCCACAATTTTCTCTCCAAGGAAAGCTGTTGTGAAATCATGGGTATTACTGCTTAGTTGGCATTAAATAAGATCCAGGTCAAATTCCATTTGAGAAATCCCAGGGACTATCCAGGAATCTTTTATTTTGAACTGGATATTGTGTTTGAGTAAATGTGTCTTCTGATAAGACTTAGAACTTCATTTGCAGATACAACAATTTTAAAAATGTAATGCTACAGTGATCTAACTTACATTTAATCTATTCTTGCCAATGAGCACCAAGAACCAACTTGGTAAGATTGAGGCCTTGGAAGTTAAATTCTGGGGTTGGGGGATCAACATGATACTTGCTAGACAAAGATAGCTATTCAGATTTGTTCATCTTAAAGCTTTTGCATTACTGTGGTTATTGTAGGACCAGAATGGTTTCCTAAACAGACTAGATGGAGGATATTGCTAAATTGCTACCAGTCACACATCGTCTTCCCCTCAGCTCATCATCATCATTATTATTATTATTATTATTTTAAAATCAGCATAGAAATAGGAGAGACCAGCCCTGGCTGGTACTGTACTTGTTATGAGTGAGGTGGAAGCACACTGTGTGGCATTTCCTGCAATACCCAGGCTCTGCAGAGTACTGAGGTATTGCCCTCTGGGACCACATTGTGTTCAGAGAATACGGTCTCTTTCCTTGTACTGTTTTACCCGCTAAGTTCCAAACATGTAATGATTTCCTGTTCCTTTCTTTAACTAGCTGCCTTTAGATTTGAATATTCACAGTCTTAAAAACCTAGGAAAGAACTAGGTGGGAGTTACAGACGTAGATGTAATATCAAAGGCATTTCAAGACAGAATTTTTATTTCCTGTAGTAGGCTTATTGGGACAAAGGAAATGTGCTGCTAAAAATAAAATTATGCCAGTTTAAAATTAGATAAAATACAGAGTGCCATCCTGCTAGGTATATGCAGACCAAAAGAAAATTTAGTTGGGGAAATACTTATTTTTCCAAATTCTGGTGTTCTATTAAAATCAAAGAGGAGAAAAGGAAGATTTTTTTCTCTCTCAGATTCTAATATATTTTAGATTTGTTTCTGTTTTATAGATTCCTCCAGACACCTAGCTGTTTTTGTATTACATGAATTTAAAAATGAACTAAATTTATTTTTGTCTTCTGTTATTGAAAGGTACCAAAGCCTCTTTCTATTGTTTGTTTGTTTTTTTTTTTTTTAATTTGGTTTTGCTATGTAGGGTTTTGCTTTTTCTAGAAATACTTTCCATTTAACAGCATTTCTTAAGTGTCAGGGCCCACTTTGATGTGCATAATTGTTTTTAGATTTCAGTGTGTATGCGTTTGTTTCTAAAGGCACTGGTGCAATCTCAGATTTTATATTCAGCATTAAAGAGAAATAAATTCCAGAAAACACATATTCTGAAAATGGAGTGTTTGTTCCCTACCATTTCTTATACCTTTTCTAATTTTAGTTCTGTGTTTGGTTGAAACCTTCCTGTTTAGTTGGGATGTTATACTTCTACTCCCACTCATGAATCTCATACCTGAATGCTGCAGATTAGTTGTAAAAATGCGGACGGATCATTTGCCCATTTGAGGAGACAAACATGTGTGTGGTCCTGTGTACATGTGTGTTGGGAGGTGATCACAGAATGCTCTCAGGCAGTGACCAGGGCCAGGGAAGCATTAAATCTCTTGTTCCCTTGGTTGGTTCCAGTAGATGATTGTGGTTTCCTGAGTACACTGAAGCCACGGACTGGTGGATTTCTTCCCTTAATTGGGTGCAAAAACCCAAGTACAGTGTAGCTGCCACCCTTAGATAGCAGGGCCCCCCTTGAGGTAGCCCTCTCTGAAAGCAGAAGACACTTCTGAAGGCAGAGTCGGAGGCTGATCTCGTCACTGAACTATTTCAGACCTTAAACAGCAAGACTGAAGGAGGGTAAAGGAGGAGATAAAAGAGACCAGGCTGTAAGTTTGAAGGAAATGTGCTAAATTGTGAAACCAAATAAGCCAGGTAATCAATCACTGCCCACTTATACCCCAGATTTTCAGTTTTCCTAGTTCTTCTAGAAATGCAGGTCAGGTTGGTTTGGTCATCCTTTCAATCAGCATGTGTTGAGCTCCTGGAATGTAATGGGTACTGTTTGAGCAGGACAGCAGTCTCTATCCTGAAGAAGGAGAAAAACGGAATCAAGGGCAGCAGTTACTGCCAAGTGATGAATGATTGAGGTCAGTTCGTAGTGCTCCGTTCGTCATCTGGAGAGACGTTATGTGTAATCTTTGTTTGTTACAACCCTTCCAGGCTTTAAAATTATTTCATGCAGTGAAATATATACGCATACATCTATACACACACACACTAAAATATAAAGAGTAATAAACCCCTGTGTGCCTGCCACCAGCTCATTGCCTTTTCTCTGAGGCACTGAGTGCTCTTCTAGGGCCCTATCCCATCCCTGTTTGAGAGTGGGAGCCCCTCTCATGAACTCTGTGGATCATAGCCTTTCTCTCCTTTATCATTTTACCTCCTTTATCATATGTACTTTAAATAATAATAATAAATGGCATTAAACTGTATTCTTCTATCACTTTATGTTCATTGCAGTTGGGCATTATCATTTTGTAACAAGTGTCCTGGTTTATTTTCACAGCTAAGTACTACTTCACTGTATGACTGTATCACAGTTTTTCCCTTCTCCGGTCACTGGGTATTGAACTGCATCTTTCTTTGAAATAGAAAAAGGCAGTGTTGCTATGAACATTCTTTTATATGACTTCTGGTGCACATAACCAAGACTGGATGTATACCTTGAATAGAATTGCTGTGTCGAACAATAAAGCACATTATCAACTCTTAACAGATAAGGCCAAATTGTTTTCCAAAGTCATGGTACCAGCTTACACTTTCACTGGTATCCTAGAATTTTCAGTACTCTAGATCCTCGCCAACGTTCGGGATCATCAGAATCAAATTTTTGCCAAGCCAAAAAATGTAAAATGGTATCTCACTGTGGTTTCATTTTGCACATATTTGATTACTAATAAATTGAACATGTTTTATTATGGTAATTCCTAAGTAGGAATTCGGAAATTCTTCGTGTCTCTTACCTTTTTTTCTATTGTGTTTTGTTTTTTAATTATTAATTTTTAAAGTTCTTAATACTTAACCTTTTATCGGTTAACGCATATTTAACTATTAAAGAGAAACTATATTTAGAGTAGAATAATCTTCTGAAGCAATTTCCAGAAGTATGAAAAGCATGTGAAACTTTCTTCTATTTGGAGAAAATAAAGTTAAATGCATATATTGTGTGTTCTTATTGTGTGCTAATTTTCAACTTGTCAGCATATTGTCCCAGAGAAGATGTACTTTGGAAACCCCTCTATGCTCTAGCAGGGTTCTTTCTTTGAAGCTATCTTAAGGCCCATCAATTCTGGTTATTTGGTAGGAGATTGTCACATTAGGTTTTCTGCTATAAAATTTTATCGAAAGGAAATCTTTATATAGACTGCATGTTTATATATGCACATTTCCTTAGCTTACCAACATGTCATAGACTTACACTAGGACAAAATGATGTTACACTGAAAAGGACATCAAAAAAGTTCACTTAAGTCATAGGAGACTGTTTTGAACCTACACTCGTAATTAAATAATCCTTAAGCTGAATGAGCTAGATCTGTAGTCTGCAAATATAACCCAGTGTGCTGTGCTGATAGCATGTTTTCATGTGTGTGAACTGACTGGTGGGTATAAGAATGAGAAACTACAATGCAGTCTTACCTTCTGAGGCTCCTGCTGCCCAGGAACAGCATTTTTAATAGACTAAGGACCTGGCATACTAGAAGACTTACTATGAAAGAAAGAATGTAAAATATCTTATTAATAATTTTTGTATTGATTGCATTTTTTAATGATAATATTTTGGATATATTGGGTTAAATAGTAAAACAAATTTCACCTTTTTTTTTTAATATGGCCACTGTAAAATGTTAAATTACATGTATGGCTTTTGTTATAGTTCTCTTGGATGGTACTATTCTGTACCTAGTTCTCTTGGACAGTACTATTCTGTACCATCTTCTTTACCTGAATTTAACAATAGAATTTACAAAACCTTTAAAAGGTTTTGGGGGTTTTGGCAAAATGCTCCTTCTTTCATTTGTAAAATGAAAGAAAATGTGAACATCTTTTGGAATATAATTTTCTAATACTACTGCCAAGAGAACTGTTTTTCCCATTTTGCTTTTTTGTCCTTCTAGCTTGAAGCACTTTTGTAGTGAAGAGGGAGGTTCTTTTTTTTCCTGGGATAAAAATAGTAATCTGTGTGTGTTGTAATATGGGGCATCTCTCTGTGTATCCAACCTCTTGTTCCTTTATTGCCTTACAAAGTTGATGTCTCCTGCTGAATTGGTCCACATCTGTGAACAGAGTCTTGGTGGGTTGTGTGTGTGTGTGTGTGTGTTTTCCTTTTTTTAAAGAGGAAATTTAATGAACCATACAGATGAATCTATAATCTGCAAAACAGTGATGAATATCAACAGGATTTTATCCTAGATTTCCTAAAATGTTAATTGTCTGTATCTGTAAAACTCATTTGAGCTCATAAGAATATACAGATAATCTACTTTTTGAACGTTTCTTTCTGGTCTCATTGCCAAAGATTAAAACAGAATGTGAGTATTAAGGAAAAATATCTTCCCTTTTTTGCCCAGGGTTTTAAATCATTTTCTTGTTGCTACTCTCAGCAAAATAGTTTTGGGGGGAGAACCCCTTTTGTCATTAAAATAATTGATGGTGACAGTAGTTGTTAAGTAGGAGAATGGGTTTTGTTTTGTTTTTTTAAAGATTTTATTTATTTACTTGTCAGAGAGAGAGTGAGCACAAGCAGGGGGAGCGGCAGGCAGAGGGAGAAGCAAGCTCCCCGATGCGGGACTCGATCCCAGGACCCTGGGATCATGACCTGAGCTGAAGGCAGACGCTTAACCGACAAACAGCACCCTGGGTTTTGGGGGGGTGTTGTGTGTTTTTTTTTATTATTTTGTTTGGGACCCTTCCCTTCCCAATGAGAGTGATTGTATTATAGCCCTTGTAAGTCAATAGATGCCAACTATCTGTGTTTCACGTAGCTGTTTTCATGTTGCTTTGGGGCTCATTTGTCATTCTCATGAACTACCGTACGTATATAGGATTTATCCTTCAAAGACAGATGGAATGACCCCATGGAATCTGTCTGAGATAAATTATAGGCAAACATTTCTCATGTTAATTTGATTTAGCTTATTGATATTATTATCCCAATCTGTTAAATTGGGTAGTATTTTTCTTCATATCAATCCATTTCATGCCACATACTAATAACATCACTAGGTTGAAATACACATTCTGGGCTCTAGATTCAAAGCCAGATGGAAAGATGACTCTGAGATCAATAGGTGGGGCAAAAAGACCAGTAATTCGGCTTTGACTCTGTTATCCTAGACCAAACCTACCCTCTTCTCTCTCCCCACCTGTCTTTAGTGGTAAACCACTCTTAAACAATCTGCTCCTAGCCACATCCTAACCAACTAGTACAGGTAGCGGAAGGGATGACAACAGTGATATTTTTACCCCCCAGATTGGCAGGCAGAAGGAATGCCTCCAGCTGCAGCTTCCCTCGATTTTACATGCCTAGTAAGTACTTATCATTGCACCATCACAATCACAAATGAGAAACTGAATCCTGACAGGTTTCCATCCTAGTCATGAGGTGACCGGGCAAACAGAATTTTATCAGTTACATATCTGGCAGGTGAAATGACTATGGCATTCAGACTTGTGGGTGGCTTCTGAATGACAGCAGGAAACCTGTTCCCTATCATTGACTCATTTAGAGACCAGGCTGCGTCTGAGACAATTCCAGAGAGGCTCCATCCTCTAGACCCCAACAAGTAAATGTTAATCTGCAGTGAGGGTGAACAGACCTACTGCTGGAATCAGACGGATATGCAGGCAAAAGGACAAGTTGTGATAGGGGAATTTGGGTGGCAGTGGTGTCTACCTCAAGAGATGGCCGTCTTCCTGAAAATGGGTCATTTCAGCAGAGAATAGATTTTAAATAATGGTGGAGATCTGTTTTCTCCGACGTTTTCGCCATTACTGAAACCTTTATTGCATTTTCGTTACAAATAGCTCTTTATTGAATAGTATTTTCAAAAACGTTATAATTTACATTCTAATTTTTTGCTGATTGGAAGAGCATCCTTTGCATGATTTATGGTAGAACTAAGAGTCACCAAATAAGCTGTCCAGCCAGAGGGCACCTGGGTGGCTCAGTGGTTAAGCTGTCCAGCCAAAGCCCAAGAACTCTGTGCTAATAAGTCTTTTTTTTTTTTCCCCCTTTGTACCTCAGCTTGTATTTTTTACCTGGTAAACATCTGAGAAAGAGAATAGCACTTTCCCATTTCAGTGAGGGTATAACCATCAGTCAGTTAAGCCCAAATATGATGTTATAAAAACTAAATCCATTATCTCTTCTGTATGAAGACCATTACGTGAGTTTGTTGATACCCAGTATTGATATTTATGTTTGCATGATGTTGGTGAAAGTGTAGTACTCTTTGTAACTTACCTGTGAGCATAAATGTTCCCTGCTTAGTATCTCAGAAGCTGCTTTTCTTGGTGTTTTTTATTTTATACCATTTGGTTTGGGTCAGCTTTGTATTAAGAGAGACAAACTACTTGTATGTCCTTTTTTAACTTGTAAACAATAAATCTGTTACGTAAAAGCTGACCCTACAGTCAAATAAAATACATGGTTTATTAGTATGTGTTCAACAGTCTAGTTGATAATTAAAAGTATGGCCATGAACTGAAAAGTCTAGTTTTTTTCTTATTGTATCACTAGTAACGTCTATTCCTTGTGTCCTTTCTGCTGACAATTACCAGTTGCTAAGTGAAGTGTGTTTTTATCAGTCTGTACCCAAGCAAGAGGTAAACACCACATGGTTATTTGCACAGGAAATTAAATATAAAGGATTCCCAAGCACTGATAAAGGAGTGATTATCAGATGTAAGAATAGTATATTTTACCGCTGGGGCTAAGGGAGAATACCCAAGAAGGACAAACTTGGGAAGGGGGCGGGGCTTCAGAGCTCCTGGGGGAGTTCTGCTTGTAGCTCACTAGAGGGCACAGAGGTTCGCTGGATGCCCAGGCAGGGCTGGTCTACAGTCACGTGCAACAGCAAACAACCCGAGTGCGGTCAGAGGGCCCGGGAGCCACGGGCAGGCCTGCGCGCTTGCAGAGGGACTAAAGATGCCAGGGCAACCGGGAGACCCGGGTGTCCACGTCAAGGGGGCTGCAGGGAGGTGATCGCCGGGCCAGAGCTCCAGGTCTCTGTGGGACCCTGTGCTCTGCGACCCCCGAGAGAAGGCAGCACCATTAGACCCACACCACCGACCCACCTCCAGCTGAGAAAGCTCAATGTCGTACTCCTGTGAGGGAGACGTGCTTAAAGGAATTCTGTCCACGATTACAGAACACGTGTTGGAGGGTGAATTTGGAGCTAAGACGTGATAAACCGATAGCTGGCATGTATCACAAATGAATTCTCTTAGTGACTTCGCTTCGGGAATTAGCCATGTTCATTAAGAGCAAAAGGATTATCAGTGTTTTGTGAAGTTTAGGCAGTTTAAGTGAAAATTTGCATTACGAGCAATACTGATGCCTTGCTGTCAAGTATCCAAAACTTCCTTGTGGGAAGTTGGCAACTCAGTTGTTAACTAAGCTGGTGAATCATGTCACAAATACAAATGTTACAGAAAGATGCAAATCTTAGGACGTAACCATGACTTCTAGTCATCCTTACTTTGTGGTTCTCAGTTTCATATTGAAATTGAAATATTATTTAAAGGAAAAAGCATGATGCTGAAGTGTATATTTAAAGCTTCTAGAAATGACTCTTCCTTCATGTAATCAGTTATCAGAGGATATGCACCAACCTATTTTTAGAGCATTGGTCTTAGCCCTGCACTAGAATCTCTAATTCCTCTGGGCATCTGGGTGGCTCAGTCATTAGGCGTCTGCCTTCGGCTCGGGTCATGATCCCAGGGTCCTAGGATCGAGTGCCGCATCGGGCTCCCTGCTCTGCGGGGAGTCTGCTTCTCTCTCTCCCACTCCCCCCTGCTTGTGTTCCCTCTCTGGCTGTGTCTCTCTCTCTATCAAATACATTAAAAAAAAAAAAAAAAAAAAAAACTTAGAATCTCTAATTCCTCAACAATAAACACCAAGAACCCAATACTTCCATAAAGGGCATAGCTATTGGCTCTTAATCTTTTTGTTTTTAATTTACTCCTGTGGCAAACGGAAAATTGAAAAACTTCTCTGTAAAGTCTGACCTATTCACTTACCCTAAAAGATTTTACCTCTAATGGAAGACAAGACAGGAGGTTATTAGGAAATAGAACATGCCAGATCCAATTAAATCCAATGATTATGTGCATTCCCAGACTCTCAGTTCATGGTGGCTAGTGATTAAGCAGGTGGGTAGATGGAGAGATAGATGATTCTGCCAGATATTCTTCCTTTTATTAACTTTTAAGTGAACCTGAAGTGAAAGAGAAATTAATTTCGCTGAGAAAGTAATTGGCTTCCAAGGACGACTACTCCAGAACACTCCGTTCCTTACCTGTGCCTCTCTCTAGCCTTGCTACTGGAACGCTTGCTTTGCCCCGTTTTCTGTTTTGATTTTTCTCACCAGTATTTGAGGGTTTTGTGTGACACTGAGACATGTTTACTAAATCAAGAGTAATAGATAGATATTCAGAGTACCAACACCGTTCTGGACTTGACTGGGAATATAGAAGTAGCTTGCAGTGCGGCTCTGTCATATTAGGAGCTTCCAGTGTTGATGTGATGGTGGTGCCACCAAACCCACCCACAGAAAGGATTTCTGCAGTGGTGGGTGAGGAGCCTCACTAGAGAGACTCTGCACCCTTTTAATTCTTGGGCTCTATGGCACAGATTTTACAAGTGTCTATAAATCAGTAGTAACATTAGTCTTAGTTCCAGGACTTAATTACTCTTACTCAACAAACCCAGAGTTTGCCACCCATTAATACACACACCGGGAGGTATTATTTTCCAGAACGAATAGGTAATGAAACATTCTAATTTCTCTTAACAGGCAAATGGAAGGGTCACCGCTGGCTTACAATAAAAATGGACCAAAATCTGATATTCACTTTTATTATGTAACAACCCATTTTTTCAATGTGATTGATATTCTTTAATATGTGTACTTTTTTTTTTTTTAATCCTTAACTAGCACAGCAAATTCAGTCACTAACATAACCTTTGGGTTGTTTCTCTGTTCAAGGAAAACCCCTGGCCTTCCTGGGCTCCTTATTCATTTTAGCCCTAGAGTCAGAAATCAATACGAATCGCTTTTAGAAGCCTGACAGAAGTCTGCCAGTTTAGCAGTAACTAGATATAGCCCTTAAAATGAGCTAACTGCTGTTCAGTATTTTTCTTGGGGAGAGCAAGTGGGTGGATGATAAAAACAGCATGTTCTCTTGTCTTACAATAACCTTCATTATAGTCAAAGTTCTTTGCCTAACAGTAGCTTTGGTTATATTCAAAGCTTTCAGAAAATGACTGTATAAATATTAAATGCAAGATTTGGAAAGCTCTCATTTTCTTTATATGTATGTATGTGTGTGTGGTTTTGTGTGTATACACATCCATCTATATATATCTCAGTGGAGATTTGTCTCAATTTTTAGTTCTACTAAATCTTAGCTTAAAGAAAAACAAGGCAAGAAGTATCTTTAAACGGAATGTTCTTTCCAGTTCTTCAAAGTAAGTCTTGCCCTAGCCTATGAAATGTGACCCATAGCAGCCATCAGAAGCAAGCTGCAGTGATTAGAGAGTCAGGCACAAGAATCACAGGGAGAGAGTGACAAGCAGAACAGCAGAAGGTGGTGGTGGAGCCACGGTACAAATAAGGACATGTGAACAGAGGCAATTCTAGCATAAGGAGAAAAAAGGGAACAACGGAACTGATGATTTTTGTCAAAGTCTGTCACATGTTTTGAAGTCAAAACAGACAACTCTTCTGGATTTGGCAAGATGGAGAAAAACGATGAAATCAGAAAGGAGCAGTACTGGAGGGCAGGGTTTCAATCTTCCTGAGCCCTTCTGAATTCTCCCACCCAGATTTTGAAATACTATATATTTACATTTATTTATTTTTTAAAAGATTTTATTTATTTTTGAGAGAGAGAACGAGCATGAGCAAGGTGAAAGGGAGTGGGAGAGGGAGAAGCAGACTCCCCACTGAGCAGGGAGCCCGATGCAGGGCTCGATCCCAGGACCCTGGGATCATGACCTGTAGGCAGACGCTTAACCGACTGAGCCACCCAGGTGCCCCATATATTTACATTCATAAGTTGTAAAATTTCAGAAGGGAGAAGAACCAAATATTAGTGACTAGTGAACTTTCAGAGTATTTCCAGATCTAAATGCCTCCTCTCTTCAGTGTTTGCTGCTTTTCACTTGCTTTGAAAATCAACTCAGTAGTCTCCAAAACTGTTTGCAGATCTAAAGGAAGGGAAAACATTAAAATGGTGTTGTACAAGAAAAACAATTTTTTTGTGAATTTATGGAACTGGGTGCATCTTTAATGAATATTCTGAGAGTCCAACAAAATCCCCCATGTTCCAGTGCTGATGTGGAAAATAGAACAAAAGAATAAAATTAAGAAGTCACTGAGTATATCATTTATTCTCTTAGTTTGACTTTTGCACAGAAAACTAGAGCTATAATGGAATATATACATTTATATGTAACAGGTGAAAAACTATATATTATATATATATATTTCCCCCCTCCCTCCGGATAATCTTGAAAAAAATACTCCATGCTCTGCATGTATATACAGGGCCAGGCACCCTTCAACAGGACTTGGCTGGTGGCGACACCTAGAGGCCTGACAGCTGAGTACAAGTTACAGAGTGGACTGTTTGCATTTCACTTGTCACCACAGTGATTAAAAAGCCCTGTGAGGATAATGGTGAAAAGGAAATTTACCTTTTAAAAAGTCTTTTTCGGTATATATTTATGTATGTTAAATTGGAAATGAAGGCCTGGGGAAGGGGAAACTGCAGTATTTCAGAAAGTTACTTAAGTGGGTCAGGAAACACGTGTTCTCAAAGGAGGTGGGCATTCCTGCATCTTAGGGGCTGGCAGGGAGAGAGCTGGGGGTGGGGAGGCAGGAGCTGATTGCCAGGCGTGTTATGTTTGAATTTACCTTACTGAAGTGCTCATTCTCAGAGTTCTAGGGAACTTAAAAGTAAACTACGGGCCAAATAATATTTCCCACAGCACCAACCACAGGATCTTGCACCAGTAGGTGATAGAAAATATCTAATTAAGTGTGACTTTGTGTTTTGGTGGAGTGATATATTGGGAAGCCCCCCTGCCCAGCCCTGACCCAGCTGTGCTAACAGATCTCCTAGAGCCATTGCCTGCAGCTGGCCTCGCAGCTCGCAGCTCGGGGAGAAAGAGCAGATAGAGAAGAACACAAGGACAGAGAAGATGACCCTGAGGCATTTTTTAATTCATGCGTTCTATAAAAGAATATTAATTGAGCCCTGTGTTAGGTTCCTACTGCTGTTGTTGCAGCAAATTACCCAAACGTAGTGACTTAAAACAACACAGATGTGTCTTGGGGTTCAGGAAGTCAGAAGTCCAAAATGGGTTCCTATAGGCTAAAATCAGGGTGTTGGCAGGGATGCGTTCCTTTCTGCTGGTTCTAGGAGAAAATCCATTTCCTTGCCTTTTCCAAAGGCTTCTAGAAGCTGCCTGCAGGCCTTAGCTCAGGGCTGTATCACTTGGCTTCTGCTTTCACTTGACATCTCCTTTGATTCTGTCACTTCTTCCATCTTAAGAGGATCCACGTGATGACATTGGGCCCACTCATAATAATCCAGGATAAACTCTCCATTTCAAGATTATTAATTCCAGCTGCAAATTCCCTTGTGCCAGCGTAGAGCAACACAGTCACGGGTTCAGGGCATTAGGACATGGACATCTTTGCAAGGGGGGAGGGCATTATTCTGCCTACCACAGCACATCATAGGTGAACACTGAGCCAGACAGGCACGGGAGATGTAAGGTCTCTGCCTCTAATGAGGTGGGGATGGGGAGTGTGCAAAAAATCAGATCTTTCAGCAGGACCAGCAATGGTTATGTAGGGAACTCAGTCAGAAGCCAGCTCAGCTGAGGCAATCAGTTCAGGCTTCCTATTCCAGGTGCCATTTGACCTAGCTCTGAAAGATCAGGGAGTGTTAGCTACGGGGGTGAGGAAGGGAGTTTTAAGCAAAGCAAACAGCATATGCAAAAGTACAGAAATGTGTAAAACAGCGCAGCAGTTTCCATGATTAATAAGACGTCGGGTTGTGCTGCTGGAAGTGGCAGGAGATGAGGCTGAACCTAAATGGCTCAGCTTCATTATGAGAGATTGTTCTTCCTATGATAATATCTGTTCTGGGCTCAGAGAAAGAGGAGGTCGATCTTCTCTCACATAAACATTACTTCCCAGTGTCTGTGGTGTAGGAAATTATGTTCAACCCTGATCAAACAGCCAAATGTATTTTAATCTACCTTTTTATTAGCCACTTCTAATGATAAAAGAAAAAGGAGTCATAAAGCTAGAATGAAGATAAGCAATTGATAATCCAATGAAAATATTAAAAGACAATATCTAGAGAGAGATATATAATATATTTTTCATAAGACTCTTAATATAGTTCTGTTCTCTCACCACTGACCTCATGAAAATTTTAGTGAGATTTTCATTAAGAAAAAAAGATTGCCATGGTAAAGACCCAAAGGTGAATTGTTAAGAAATGTGAAACAAATGTGATATTATTGAACCATTTCACACTAAAGAGCTTGTAAAACATGTATTTCCCTGCTATTATGGAAATTTTATTTGATTTTTATCTTCTGAATATAGACTAATCCCCAGCTGGTGCTTCTTGCCTTGGCCTACAAAAGAAATGAGAAATGTGGCTAGAAGACCGTGAGGGTCAGGGGATCAAGGTGGAATGATGGTTTGGAGCGACTGAGGCATCACAGGTGTTTTCCTGACAACGTCAGGAATTGCGGCTTCACAATAAGCAGGGAGCAGACTATATGGGGCTATGGGATTTGGCCATCAGTCTGGAACTCTTGCTACTCGAAATGTGGTCCAAGGAGCAGCAGCAACAAACGAACACTGCCACCCCCCAGCCCCAGTGAAAATCACATTTCAACAAGCTCCTACTGATTCAGTCATGCTGAGCTTGAGATGCACCGCCTGGGTAGTAGAACGTTCTGGAAGATTTCAAGCAAGCATGTCCGAGAATCATGTTTGCATTTGTATCAAATCACAGAGCTGGCAATGAGAGGAGAAGATGGGCTGTGGGGAAGGGTGATCTGGGGAAGACTAGAGGTGGAGACCAAGTAGGAAGTGAACTCAGGGTTGATGAGGACTGGAACTAGGGTCATGGCGGGGAAGATGTGTCATTAGCTGTCGAGGAGAGGGAGAAGTGAAGGTGACGCCTGTATTTTCTGGTTTGGTTGATGGATGCAATTAACTAAAACGGGGGAAATAATGAGGCTGCTTGCAGATGCTGAGTTTAACATGCAGCTGAAACTACCCAGGTGGTGAAATTTACCATCGGACGGCACAGTGGCTGGGCTGAGATAATTCAGGAAGTCCTAGAGAGCAGAAAATGAACGACCACCCCGAGAAGTAGGAAAAACCAGTGGACAATATGGTATGGAAAGCTGAGAGAGAGAAGAGTTCTCAAGGAAAGGTCAAACACTAAAACACATCCTTTGGATGTGACGTTCTGGAATTTGGGGGTGAGCTTCTTCGTAATTTATATGCCCCAAAAGTGTGAGAAAGAATTGCTGAAACTGAGAGATTGTGAGTAGAAATGGAATAGGACCAGTGAATACACAGAGAAAGTTACTAAGGAAAAAAAATCTAAGTTGGGGCAGGTGGACTTGTAGTAGCAGGTGTGATTTTGAGGACTCTTATGGCAGCAAGCAAGCCACTTGAAAGGGAGAATGCTTCAGCCAAAGTCTTACAAGAGCTAACTGAAGCACAGGGAGCCCAGAAAAAAGAAATAAAAGTGAGAAAAAGGAGATCAGAGGTGTTAGAGGCTCTATGGGGATTTTTACAGGACAACAGAGCAGAAAGTTGGAAATAAGTGATAAATACGGGGTTGGGGGGGGACTCTATTTTAAACTGTGGTCATTATGAGTGTCTTCAGTTTTGTGCTGTCTCCATAAGTCTATGGAGTTAAGCCTGCCTATTGTCTTGCAGCACTAACCTCTCAGCCGTTGTACGAGCTACACAGTGTCGGAAGCTCTCCATCCTCTAGGCCCCCTGCTGCCTCGCTGTATTTCACTCCCGCTGTAAGTTTTCAGTGCGTTGGAAGCTGGGTGGGCTTCAAGTTGTTGTACTTCCTTAAGGTTTCACAGTCCATGAGCTACAGAGATTGGTTTATCCTGGCAATTTCTTTAGTGTCTTCAAAAAATGTAAGCGTCGGGGATCTGTTCTACTCGGGAAGCAAAGCCCACAGGAAGGCTTCTACGTAGGGGAGTGGCAGAGCCTCACAGACACCTGGGCGACTAGCTATAGATACATAGACTTTACCTTCTATTCGAGTATAACTCACGAAAACTTGATTTTGAAGCTATACTTTTGTTTCCCTAATTTTTATGTTTTTTTTTTAAAGTAAAACTAAAGGGCGCCTGGGTGGCTCAGTTGGTTAAGCGACTGCCTTCGGCTCAGGTCATGATCCTGGAGTCCCGGGATCGAGTCCCGCATCAGGCTCCCTGCCTGGCAGGGGGTCTGCTTCTCCCTCTGACCCTCCCCCCTCTCATGTGCTCTCTCTCTCTCATTCTCTCTGTCTCAGATAAATAAATAAAATCTTTAAAAAAAAATAAAAAATAAAAATGACAGAGTACTTATTATCTTTGTAGGAGTCTTTCTTTTTACTCAGTCATTACATACGATAATTTCTTCCTCTAAACAAAACATCATAAATCTAAAAGGTTTTTAAATTGCCTGCTAATTGGTTTAGTTCAGTTGTTGGCCATACAGGGAGACCTCCTAAACACAGTCTTCATTCATTTAACACTCTTTGTTTACTATCATCTTTCCCAGTTAACACAGCTCCTTTCCACTTGCGTAGTGTACATAATTGAATTTACCCAGAACTGAACCCAGATTCCATCATCTTTCCTTAAACCTACCTTTATCATCATACCAGTGTTCCTCAGTGGGTAACCTGGTGTTTATGATCGGCCCACATAACTGGCACTTGTAGCCACCTCTAGCCCAAGGATAACTTGGATGTGAAGCCAATAGGACCAACCTGTCTCGTTAAATGCAAGCAGTGATAACAGAATACTGATTTGAGGACTGAAGTTAACACGTTAGGCACGGATGGATCGTGGGACTCCAGCCACATTGCCAGAGTTCTTTTCTCCAACTCTCTGCTTGAGTCTGTGTCTGGCCTTATTTCACAGAGTTTCTTCCACGCTAAAGGAAAAACAGCCCTGGTTTCCCATAGTCCTTAAAACTAAGAACCATATGATTCTGAGAAAAAAACGGGGGGTTTTGGGGGGGGGGGGGGGGGGGGGGGGGGGGGGCGGTTAGCCTAGTGATGGGTATTAAAGAGGGCACATATTGAATGGAGCACTGGGTGTTATACATAAACAATGAATCATGGAACACTACATCAAAAACTAATGATGTAATGTATGGTGATTAACATAATAAAATAAAATTAAAAATAAAACAACTAAGAACCATATGTCAAATATCAGGGAAGACCTTGGCCAGTTTGGGTCACATATCCACCCTACAGAACAGCCTACCAGAACCACATGGAGTGTGGAGAGGTGTTCCCGAAAAGAAAAGTTGGGGGTCTATTGCCTTTTGTCAATAGCCATGCTGGTCAGATGAAAATGACAGATATCTGCTACATCCCAAAAAAATGAATGAAATTATCTATTTGGAGATGTTCTGAAAATGATCAGAAGCCACACAAATCAAGAAGAAGTAAGACCTTGTGAATAGCAGAATTTGATTTAAGGCAGAGTTAGGAACATGACAGTATAAAAGATCATACCCTAAGTGATCATAATATGATACCAGAAGTAATGTGAAAAGAAAGAGAGAAGTCCCTACAGAGAAAGACAAAGAGCAGAAATGTCAGTGAGCCCCAGATGGGCCCCTGACAGGATGATGCAAGTGATTATTTAGCAAACACATTGAGCGCCTACTATATTCTAAGGCAGTAGCTCTCAAACTTCTTGACATGAGCTGCGTTGAGAAATACGTCACATATTAATCCCCCAACACGTACATACCATATAATTTTAATAAAACTGTATTAAACAATATTTACTCTTTCAATATACAGTGCTCCCTGACATTTTCCATTCACTCTATTGCATATTTCTAAAATTCCTGTGTTTTAGTTTGCCAAGGCTGCCATAACAATTTATCACAGACCGAGTGGCTTGAACAACAGAAATTTATTTTCTCACAGTTCTGAAGCAGAAAGTATCAGATCGAGGTGTCAGCAAGATTGGTTTCTTCTGACACCTTTGTCCCGGCTTATAGATGGCTGTCTTCTCCCTGTGTCTTCCCATGATCTTTCTTCTGTATGTGTCTACATCCAAATTTCTGGTTCTTATACGACACCAACCATATTGAATTGGGACCCACCATCATGGCCTCATATTAACTTAATTACCTCTTTAAAAGTCCTGTCTCCAAATACAATCACATTCTGAGATACTGGGGATTAGGACTTCAACAAATGCATTTTAGAGGACACAACTGGGCCCATAACACACTGACTTCTATCCAGTAACTTAGTTTCACAGCCCTCTATTGGGTTATGACATGCAGTTTGTAAACACTGTTCTAGGAGAAGCAGAGAATACCTTCTGTCAAGTAACTCACTATCTAGCGCAGGGCTCAGTATGCTTTTTCTGTAAAAGGCCAGATAGTAAATATCTTAAGCTTTGCTAGTCACATATGGTCTCTGTTGTGTATTTCTTTGTTTTTCTTTATAACACTTTCATTCTTAGCTTGAAGGTTGTACACAAACAGACTACAGATTTGATTTGGCCAGGGGACCAGTAGTCTAACTGACTGCCCACTTGGCAGGCACTTCCTTCAAGCTTCATAGAAGAGGACACCATATTAAGATAATTTAATTCCGCCATTCTGATTCTAATTTTCCTGATGCAACCTCCAGAAATAATTTGGTTTTCCAAGTAGATTGTCCAACTTCTAAGAAAAGATGTACAGATCAGAAAACACAATATTCTGGATTACTTAGCAGCTATTTTCCAATTTCAAATGGATAAACTGGCAATCTGATTGTCACATGTGTGTGTGTATTTGTGTATAATGTGCGTGTTTCAATGAATCAGCTCAGCTCGGCATACGCTGAAAAACTTTAGTGTGGGGACTTGTACTCCGAAAGCTGTATCTTGGAACATGGTCACCACAGGTTGTGCCATTCTAGGTCACCCAGTCTAGGAAAACATGCAGCATCCCTTTACCCAGCAGTATCAATTGTCTATAGGGTCAAGTGATTAAATAGTGACTGAATAAAAAGAATGGCTGAAATCAGACAGACAATGCGTTCTATGTGCCAGAAGGGCAAACACCTGGGTTCCACTCCATCTTACTGTTTTAGTCCTTTTAGGAATATCCATCTCTTTGCATGTAGACCATCTATCAAAATGGCTGCCAATACATTTTCCATCCTTCTATCCACAGACCACTTGCCCCATCAAGAGATAGAGTCTGTTTCCCCTGCCTTTAAATCTGGGCTGGCCTAGTGACTTGCTTCGTCCAGGACAGTGTGGTGGGAGTGAGGCTGCACTAACTCCAGGCCTGGGTTCTATGAGGCCTGGCAATTTCTGCTTTGCTCTGGTGGGCTCTAGCTACTGTGTAAAGAAACTTAGGCTACATTACTGAGTAATAGCAGATGACATGGTGAGACCTAGTCAGCACCCAGCTGAGGTGTGGAACATGTGAGTGAAGGCATCTTGGGTGTTTCTGGGTGTTCCCCAGCCTCTGTTGAGTACCTGGCTCATGCAGCCACCCATGTAAGCCCAAATGACACCATGTGGACAGAACCTCCCTGCCAAGCTGTTCCATCCCACAGAATTAACAGAGAAATAAGAGAAATAACAAAGTGTTTATTATTAAATTATTAAACAATTGTCCTACATTGGAAGACAGCAGAATGGAGGAAGAAATAACTCAGGAAAGCTCTCTTGGTAATCCTGATGCTACCTCATCTCCGTTAAGAATAGTTTGGGCTGCAACTACTAATTACAGGGGCTTGAACAACATTGAAGTTTATTTCTCCATCGTGTGAAAGCCTAGAGACACTGAAATAACTAGTCAGAAAACACATAGAGTGGTACAACTTTTTCTACTTTGGTCAAGAACATGTCTTTTCCAACAGTAATTCTATCACCTCATCTGCCCTCCCCCCAGCTGGCATTCTCAATTTCAAGTTACTAAGCCGATGTTTACTCTTTCAGAGTTGCCCCACACTAACTCTGAATAGAAGTACATGTGGATTTTAGCTTAGAACACCTTAGGGGAAAGCTCCTCAGATCTAGTCTCAGCTTCACTGCTTCAGGCTTGAAGAGAGACCGACTAATGATAACTATCTTTCTGGAGAACCACGAAGCCTCTTGTTGGATCATCCAATAATCGCAGAGGCTAATTTGGTCACAAGTGTTAAGCTTCGGGGCCTTTCATTGCACAACCTTCTTTCGAGGCTACGAGTAGGGGCCTAGCCATGTGCTCCCATATCATCATGTATTTGCATAAAAGTAACCATAAGGCTGGCCAAGACTGCTGTCTCTTTCTCTTCTGACATACTCTCTGTCATCCTTTCTCTAGTGTCAAGTATATCAGATTGGCAAGGGGCTAAAATATAGCTAAGGGGAAGCTGAACTGGTGATGCACTTAGATTGAGAAATATTTGTGGGTTGGCAGTCACTTCTTTGTGCAGGGAGGTTACTGTTACCTGGCTCGGTGTGGGATGAGCTCCAAGAATACTTCCACTTCCCACTGGGCTGATTCACAGCATCACAGCACAATGATGCAGGGCCAGAGGTGGAATCATGCTATAAACATGTCCTCCTCTACTTGCCATTGAAGCATATGGGCCTAGAAGAAAAAAGAAGGTTTGTGATGTGCAGAGCCATAAGCTGGTCTGTGGAAAATTTTTCCTATCATCAGTGTGGAACATTGCAGACCGAGGATTCAGTGCTCACTGGTACCAAGCCAAGAGAGTTCTTTCTGGTCAGGAATGTAGGCAATAAATAGCACATATAATTATAAAAGCACTACATGCTTTTTTCATTTTTTTCATGGGAATTATGCAAAATCAAATATAATGGAATTCCTATGGTTGAAAATACAAACCTGTAGCAGATTAGTGAGGACATCCGTACATGAATTACACATTTCATGCATCCTAACATATCAGATATGTTCTTAGCAATTTTGATACAGGCTGTCCCGCAATGGCCCGGTGGCTCCAGACAAAATGACCCACATAATAGAGTGTTATCAGTTCAAATAATATTTAAGATTAGTCACTCACTGCAAAAAAAAATCAGAAATGCCCTGAAATCCTACAACACATATGTCTTCCAATTAAATTTAAATTTCTTCAATTTACTAGAAATTTTCTAAAAATATACAGGCTATTAACAACGAGTTGTGTAGTTAGAAAAAAAACTTTTCTAAACTACAGTTTTTTAAAGTTCAATCATCTATGCCAGAGGAAAGAGTGAATTGTTTCTAATTTTTCTACAGAAAGTTGAATTAAAAAATAATTTTCATTGTAAAGAAGTAACCAAAGAACCTACAACCGAAAATGTAGGAAAAGGTATTATAGATATGTGTTAGATATTTAATTATTAGAAATATGCTTGTTTTTGGATTTGGGAACGTTGGTATTAATCCATTTTTTTAAATGTGTATTTTATGTGATTTTTTTTCTTGCTCTAACCAGTGTTTACTTTCATACCAAATTTAGAATGAGCTCTAGGCTCTATAATATTTGACCACTGCACAGTAGAAGAACACCTCCATCAGTTCAACTAAATAAGAGTGACATGCCCCCCAAAAGAACGACGCTTTACGTTTCGGTGCATAAATGTGACGCTGACATCCAAGATGGTGCTTTCTGGGCCCACAGCCACAGCCCTCCCAGAGCTGTCTCGGGGAAGGCTGCGTGGAAGGTCAGCACACTGGCCGGCTGCACTGGCCTGTGCTGAGGTAGGGTGCGTTTGGCATTCGTGCAATACGTGTTCAAAACACTTGCTACTTGGAAAGAAAGATGAGGCTCCATTTCGCTTTTTGCATTTTCCTGGCCAAAGTGAGCGTTAAATAAACTTCAAGTTAAAATTCCATCTACACGCATATCTTTACCCCATAAAGAGTGAACTTCGCTGTCTATACCTTCATTTTCCTGTTTCCGGCTTTAAAATAAACATTTGTCTTGGAGCGATTCGATTTTAAGCAGAGAAGAGAGAGGCATTTAATTATCAAAAATAGAGGCACCTGAGTGGCTGAGTCGTTGAGCGTCTGCCTTCAGCTCAGGTCATGATCCCAGGGTCCTGGATCGAGCCCCGCATCGGGCTCCCTGCTCAGCGGGAGGCCTGCTTCTCCCTCTCCCACTCCCCCTGCTTGTGTTCCCTCTCTCGCTGTGTCTCTCTCTGTCAAATAAATAAATAAAATATTTAAAAAAAAATTATCAAAAATAATTATTACCCAAAATAAGTTCTTTTCACTTGAAAGTATATTCCCTGGGCAGTATCTCAACTCCAAATACGTTAAGTTAGTTAGCAAAAAATGTTTTATGCATCGCGCTCTAATTAAGGTTCAGGAAGTGGTGCTCCCAGCAGACAAGGAAAATATTCCTTTATTTTGACATCGCACCATTGTTGAATTTATGGAGTTGGATTAAACACCAGAATAACTATTCACCACTTATTAGTATTCACTGCAGGAACTGCCCTGAACTTCATGATTTTAAAATAACCTTTTAAATAAACTAGACATTTAAATGTGTTTTATTTTCATCAGAAAGATGCACGGATAATTTTTTC
This sequence comes from Mirounga leonina, assembly GCF_011800145.1. Lineage (NCBI taxonomy): Eukaryota > Metazoa > Chordata > Mammalia > Carnivora > Phocidae > Mirounga > Mirounga leonina. Next base: position 39,069,351 of record NW_023270807.1, read on the forward strand.
TGAGCTAGCAATTTGTGGTTTCTTTTGAAGTTTTGTTTCTTATTTATTTTTGGAAGAGTTTCCTAGTGTTTTTATAATCTGATTCTAATTGCCTAAGAATGACATCAAAGTTATTTTTTTGATGGAAAATGGAAGAGCTCTGACAATAAGCCAGTTGCATATTTACATTTCATTTTTAAGTTTAACCATCTGTCTTCCCTCTCCGTTGGCAGAAATCAATCATGGGACCTTAGATCATTATATCTTCTATTCTTTATAGAATTTAGCTTATTTAGTAGTACAACCACTCTATTCTACAGAAATTAGTCTAGAAACATATTTCAATTTCAGTACCGTCAATTCTCATTCATTCTAGTCACTGATAGAGTTGTGGCTTCATCACCAAAAGGTTTAGATTTTTTGGACATCTTCGTAAACATAAAACTCTATAGTCTGTGTCTTCTCACCATCCACACTAAATTTACTTAAGCATAGAAACAATTAATTCTGTTTGCCAAGAAATAGTGGTTTGAAGTCTTTGCTAACTTTTTTTTTTAACTTTTTGTCTTTTAACAAGTCCCTTTCCTCAAGTGTACCAGGCCAATCTGGTAATTAGGTATTTTCAATTTCATACCTACAAGAAGCCATCTTAATCATGGAATAATTTTTACTTATTTATTTTTTTCCGGTCAGTTTATTCTCATGCAAATAATAAATACATTTATAGTCAGTGTTGACAAGAACCTCCAAGTTAGGTGTAAGGGGCCTTGCAGCTATTCATTCCAAGCCCATCTGATCTGCTCAAATCAGGGCTCACTGAGGTAGCAGTAAAAGTCTTCTTGAGTGCATCCCCATTGGGAATCAGTGACTCCTAGTAAAAACCATACACAGTGCTATATCTGCTGGTAAAACTGACAAGATTATTATATGTCAGTTTATAAAAAATAATTTTGTCTTGTTGTATGAGTCAAGATTTTTAGGGTTGGTCACCAACCTAAATGGTAAAAATCTTGGTTCTTAAGGGTAGTATAAAAACAGTAGCAATTGCACTACTGGGTATTTACCCCAAAGATACAAAAGTAAGGATCAGAAAGGGTACATGCACCTCGATGTTTATAGCAGCAATGTCCACAATAGCCAAACTATGGAAAGAGCCAAGATGTCCATCGACAGATGAATGGATAAAGAAGATGTGGTATATATATATATATATATATATATATATATATATATATATATATACACACACAATGGAATATTATGCAGCCATCAAAAGGAATGAGATCTTGCCATTTGCAACAACGTGGATAGAACTGGAGGGTATTATGCTGAGCGAAATAAGTCAATCAGAGAAAGACATGTATCATATGACCTCACTGATATGAGGAATTCCTAATCTCAGGAAACAAACTGAGGGTTGCTGGAGTGGGGGGTGGGGTGGGAGGGATGGGGTGACTGGGTGATAGACACTGGGGAGGGTATGTGCTCTGGTAAGCACTGTGAATTGTGCAAGACTGTTGAATCTCAGATCTGTACCTCTGAAACAAATAATGCAATATATGTTAAGGAAAAAAAAGAAGAAAAAGAAGAAGAAGAAGGTAGCGGGAGGGGAAGAATGAAGGGGGGAAATCGGAGGGGTAGATGAACCATGAGAGACAGTGGACTCTGAAAAACAAACTGAGGGTTCTAGAGGGGAGGGGGGTGGGAGGACGGGTTAGCCTGGTGGTGGGTATTGAGGAGGGCACATTCTGCATGGAGCACTGGGTGTTATGCACAAACAATGAATCATGGAACACTACATCTAAAACTAATGATGTAATGTATGGGGATTAACATAACAATAAAAAAAAACAGTAGCATCTGCTCTTAGCCATTTTAGTGCAATCTCTGCAATGGAAGGAAATCCTCTGGCTCCTATTATCATCTTCACAGACACGGGGTCATGGGCTTTTCTATGTGCACTGAGCATCCCTTATGATGGTATTCTCCAAGCGTCGTGGCTCTGATCACTGCTTCTCAGGGTTACCAAGGGGGATGTGGTCACCTGTTAGCTGCAGAGGTCAGTAGGGTGGCTGCTCATTCACTCTCATTGTTGCCACACTGAACTGGTCAAGAAAGAAGGTGGGAAAAAAAGATGGTGACTGTGCTATGTGTTTTCGGCAGTGTCCCCAATACTGAAGATATTTTTTTGATTCACTGAGGATCATTACACTCTCTTCACTGCCTTCTCCCCAGCAATTTGGAGAGAAGTTCTGGAAAGGCTGTGTCAGGAGCCAATAATATTACTCAGGGCTCCACTCAGAATGTCTGTCTCTCTCCCCCATTCAGGCTTAGTAGCATTAGCAAATGTTCTCTGAATCTCTCCCCTCTTGAACCACTGCCTTTTTTATTCTAATCCTTTGTTCAGAAGAGTAGGGGACATCTGGGTTTCTTCAGTTGTGTAAGATACTTTCAAAGGAGCCAGTTGTCTGGGCCAATGCTTCTACTCATTATCTTTTCGAAGAAGTTCACCAGATTCCCGTGTAAATAAGGCCATTGGCTGTGTGGCCAGCAGTTCGCTGTTCCATGATGTGCCTAAATTCACAGAGCTGGCTGCACAATCCGCATCTTCATTCCTGGACTCATGTTACATTTTGTCTTTGGAAGCTCTAGAAGATGTGTCTGTTAGCACAATTTCTTTCCAATCTTCTAAGGTCCAAGGTGTGCACTATTTCTTACTGTTCATCCCTCTCTGACTGGAATGTCAGCAGACTTGTCTGGTTTCTTTGTGCTCACGTAACTTCTTCCTGTGCTATTGCTTTGACAAAGACCAATTTCTTATCCTTTCTCTTTACACAAACACATTGTTTCTCACTGTCAATCTGGAAACCCTTTATCTTGGCTTTCAAAAACCTCCCCAAACCCCTGTCCCTGCCCTATTTTTCTTTTTCTCCAGCTTCTTCCCATGATATCCACCTGCTTCAGCCTAGCCGATCTCTCTCCACCTAACACCCAGCCATTGCTTGTCCATTTCCCCATCTGGAAAGCCTTTCTGCCCTCCCCACCCCCCCAATCAGCCTTCAAGCTGCAACCCAACTCCTTCCTTCTTTCTTTAGGATGTCTTTCTTGACTACTCCTGATTCTATCTCATCCTTTTCTGAATGGTTCTATAACTTATTTCCAGAATTTCTCATTTGCCACATTTATCACCAATAATCCAATATGCTTCCTTACCTCCCCAAAGATATTATGTGTTTTTCTGGAGAATAAGGGCCCAAATTTAGGCTTCCCATCCTTCCTTCACATTGACTTTAGCACAGGGCCCTGCCATAGGAGGCACTAAATAGGCATTTGTTGAACTATCTGGTGCTGGACTATTTTGTATCACAGATGGACACTGGCCTGATGTTGAACTGATCCTCAGAAAGCTTAGATGATTGATTGCCTTAGGTTACACAGTTTCCTTTTCATCTGTCCAATTTCCTGCTATCATCAGCAATAAAAATGTAGCCATTTACATTTGATGTGGAGGTTTCCTTCCTGTTAAGTAATTCTCTATTCCTCTCATTATCCCTAATCTTCTAGAACCTTCTCTTTTATTATGGTTCCTCATGAAGCAGCCTTGTTTTAGTGCAACCCATTCCTGGCCTGAATGTTTTGTTGTATCTGGTATGTAGATCCCTTCTCTCACTATATTGATGAGATCGTAAGGAGTTGGCAAACTTTTTCTATAAAGAGACAGAGCATAAATATTTTAAGCTTTGCAGGCCATTTGGTCTCTGTTGCAAACACTCAACTCTGCCATTGTAGCACAAAATCAGCAATAGACAATTGTAAACAAAGGAGGTGACTGTGTTCCAAAAAGCTTTTTATGAACACTGAAATGTTAATTACATATAATTGTCAAGTGCTCATATTATTCTTTTGATTTTTTTTTAACAATCATTGAAAAGTATAAAAACCATTCTTAGCTGGTAGGCTTTACAAATACAGATAGGAGGGCCAGATTTGGCCTACCAACTCCTGATACAGTATATTAAAGTGCAGCCAGGGTACTTTAATTAGAGGTAAAGGTGGCTTGAGCCTGGTTCTCCTATGGAATTTCAAATCTCTCCCTAAGGTTTCTGTCTGTTCTTGGTGGACAGATGACCTCCTCCACTTCTTATTCCTTCTTCCTTATTGCTGGCCTCTGTTCTACACCATGCTGACCCCCCTATGAAATAAAGCCCCTTTACTGAGCTCCTCAAAAAAGTCCCCACCCACACAAGTCATCATGAACAAAATAGACTTTACTGAAGGTTTCAAGGAGTTGGTCACAAAAATCTAAGACATGTCAATAGAATAGGACATTACACTTCTTAAAAGGTCATTTTATCCCTTTACCCATCACCCCCCCCCCAAAATATTATGTCTTCTTTCAAGAGGACTGGTTCAACTTTTTACAAGAGCAATACCTTTTCTCCCCTTTCAAATTTTAGGCATTCGTTCGTTCATTCATTCAAGATGTATTTATTGAATATTTACTACAGTGCTGTCTAAAGAAACGTTCTGTAATGGTGGATATATGTTCCATATCTGCACTATTCAATACAGTAGCCCCTAGCCACATGTGACTACTGAGTATGTGAAATGTGCCTAGAGAGACCAGGAACTAAATTTTAAAATGTATTTTATTGAAATTAATTTAAATTTAAACAGCCATGAATGGCTAGTGCTACCGTCTTGGATAGCACAGATCTAATATGTGCAGGCCACTTAGATACCCTAAGAGGTTCTAGTCATAGTCAGTTCCTAAAATTTAGCACAAAGTTGGGACTGGGCCTTCACTGCCAGTGTGCAGGATTTAATTAAAATACTGTTTTGTCATGGCTGTCTTGTAATCAGTAACTTTCAAAGCTTTCACCCTTCACTCATGTCATGTAACTGAAGATAGTCCCTGGCTTTCAAGGTTCTCCCCTATTTTCCACTTCAGTAGTATACAAATGCGAAGGTTCATTTCCTTCAAGAGCACGTTCCTCACAAAAAGCACATCTTCAGCCATGTGTCCAAATGCTATATTGATTCCAGCTGGTTTTTTTTTTACCAAGTACATAGATACAACAGCTGGTCTTTGTTTTTAATGCTTCTCTCCATTTAGGCTAAATATTTCATCTTAAATACTGTTTTAAAATGTTAACAGGGAATAATCCATATGGAAACTATCCTATGGAAATATTGATGGTTTGTACGCAAGAGGATTAATCTAGCTGGATTAGGAAGACTTCAAAATAGTGCTAGAGTGTTTCTCAGAAATGTCGATGGGTGCTTAATTTAATCACTATAGATAAACACAATCCCTTGGGCAATGAAGCCATATTTTTGGCATTGTCACAAGATTATAATTAACCTGTTCATTATAGCAAAGCTGGAATCATTGTTACCAGGCCACTTGGAACATTCTGCCAGAGAGTATAATATTCAAATACATATGGATCTTGAAGAAGCTTGGATCTACAACCCCAAAGACTAAGTTAATGTTGGAATCCACTCCAAAACTGTGGCTCACAACCAGACAGTATCTAAGAGGGCCAGCATATTGAGGAGACCAGTTATGTTTAGTCACTTAGCAAGTGGTAGGGCTCAAGATACAAGATACTGATAACTACTTTCCAGATTAAAAGATAGATTAGATATAAAACACCCAGTTAGTATCTTGTCACATAATAAGCAACTGCCAAATTTTAGTTCCCCTTTCCCTGACTTTGCTCCCTGACCTTTTAGACTTCACGTCTAGGGAGGTACATATCTACAGGAGCCCTCTCCCAAGGATACTGCAACCAGATAACCTATCTCTCTGGAGTAGAGATGCCCTGGAGGGATTGTGAGATGGGACAGAAGTGAGAAATGGCTCTGACCAAACTGCCGGAGTCCAGCTCCAGCCGGGGTGGGTCTCTCGTAGGAAAGGACGGCCTCGGCGAATGAGGAGACACAGACACAGGGTCAGGTTGCAAGCATCTCCTCCTGACAGCCTTGGAGGAACTTTATTTATATGTTAGGATTTTTTTGTTTTTCCATACTTTTGTAACATGTGATTATGTTTTTTCACAATTGATTGAGATAATCTTAGATCATGTTTTTGATTACAGACATAGCCTTCTTTTATTTTTCCCTTGTAATGATTAACATGACCTTTATTGATTTCCACTTATTGACTTTCGCTAAAACTAAAAAACAATTCGCAAAGAGAAAGGTGCTAGACAGAGCGTGACCGTCTTGCTATTTTGTTCCATAGCGCAGGAAATATAGTGAACTGTGGAACAGCCTGAGCTGTTCCTTTCTTAGAATCTTGCCACTTCTGAGGCGCCTGGGGGGCCTCGTTTAATTAGTTTCATTATGATTGCTTAGATAGGCGTAACTAAGATGAGTAGTCACTTTATCATGAAACCCCAGAACTATTCCCACAATTATAAAGATTGCCATAAACAAAATGAAAGGAATAGCAGGAGCCAGCTGTGGAGTCTCCTGTTTTCAGGATCGTCCCCCGTACTTGGACTTTGTCAAACAGCATGAGGAGCTTGGCTCGCGCCACCAAACGGTTCCAAACAAGGCCACAAGCAGTAGGAAATGGTGTTCCTCTCTACTGTCAGTATTATAAACTCAGAACACAAAAAATTCTTACAGGGAATGTTCCAGGAAACATGAGCTCAAATTAAAAACGAAGCTCAAGGAAAGCCTTAAAGAGCAATGGATAGTGTTGTGGAAAGAACACTGCCGAGAAATCAGGAGAAGTGTGTTCTAGCTCTCCCTCTCTGGGGATCCAAGCTGAACACTTTGACACTGAGTCTTAATTTTTCATTTATGAACAATGAGTGTTGAACTAGGTGGTCTCAAGGCAGTATGACACTTTGTCTTTCAATAATATTTCACCACAGGAATGATTTTGGTAATAGCTTTAACAAAACAGCTGTAGCAATATCTTTAACTACATTTGAGGAAACAGTATCACTAGGGTTCCCTGACTCTCACTGTGGTTTGAGTCCGTGATTAAATCAGGCCTGACTTGTCCTTTCACACAGTAGATACTAGGGTCCATAATACCTTTAGGGCCCATGAAAATGTTGTAGTTTTAATTTCTTTTAAAACCAGAAGAAACAATGAACATAATAATGATGAATATGCAATAATAAATGCAGCCTTGAATATATTGTTTTTATACCAATTCTGTTATATAATTTATACCAATTTTATACCAATTCTGTTATATAATTTAAAGGGTCCATGGTCATAATGCAGTCCTATCCATTATAGATTCTGATGTATAAGAATAATACTTTCGATTAGATAAAACTTAAGAGAGTCTATAAGAGTCTTTGCACTCCAGGTCCAGTAGTTGGCACTTGGTGGTGATGCTTAGAAATAAAGTTACATTCGAAAGTTAAACTAGCAAATCAACATAGTGAATGAGACCAATAATTTACAAAAGTTACTTAAAATGCCAGAAGCTTCCAGAAAGAGCCAAGTTGGTATATCTGTGGTAGTAATTACAACCATTAACGACCATTTATGATGTACTAGGTGTTGTATTATGTGCATTAGCTCATTCATCCTCACAACAACCTTATAAGCTGAGTATTATTATAAACTCACTTTACAGAGGAATAAACAGGCTTATAGAGATCAAGTTAACCTTGTGAATGTCAGACATTTGATAAATGGCAGAAATGGAATTTGAATAAGGAGTTTGATTTGGGAGAACGTAATAAGGCCCCAACAAAAGCCCCTCACCCTGTGAAAGCACACCCAAGCCTCCACATATTAGCAGAGCACGGGTGGAGTGAGTCTGCATGGAGCACGGGGAAGCAGATCATACAAGGTGGACTCCAAATGGATGAATCCTAAAGATGAAAGATAAAATGTGAAGGCTAATCGAAGAAAATGTTATTTATTTCATGACTAAGTATTAGATAAAAACCTTTTAGAACATAAAGCAGCGGAATTCTTGTCCCTCTGCAGATCAGCGTGATTCTCAGGTAGGTAATTGTCAATGGGCCTTGCATGAGAGAATCTTGAAGTTTTTAAAAAATTAATAACTGGTTGACAAGGGTGTAGATATACAATTGGAGAACACTTGCCTTCTTAAAAAATCTAAGTTTTCAATGGTTACAGATCAAGAGAATGAAAACATTTGAAATTAGTTATAAGAAATATAAAGAAATGACCATTCCAACAGTTGGATGGGAATCCTAAAAGAGAGGTCCAGCAGAGGAGGAGACACCAGGACTGAAGTAGAGAAGATCAAAACCAAAAGCTTCCCTTAGCCACACTGCTAAGTGTTCTAGGGATTCCTAGTGAGATAACACTGGAAGTTGTTATAAACATCACAGCACATAGTATTCATAGTTTGTAGTAAAGAACTATGCCCAAGCTAATTTAATTTATTTACAGTTCTTATTCCATATGGTCTTCATTAAGTTATTCTCAATTCTTTTGTGATCTTTCTTAAGGGTTGGATTAATGACCTTCTCTAATACTCTAAGAGCATTAATCAGATAGACCTCACTCAGTTGGCATATTAACCATGTCTTCTATTTTCTGTTCGGTATCTTGGGACCTTGCTGTCCCCAGAGGCAGTACCCCTCTCAGGATTAGCTAATTCCTAGAGATAACAAACAACTTGCCTGTAAACATACCCTTCATATGCAAACCAGCCAATCTAGTGTCTACACCCCTCAACCATATCTTTTAGTGGGCTCTCACACTCTGGGCCACTATCTGTCTGCCCTAATCACCCCAAGGTCAGATAACGGACAACCAGGGACACTCACTATGCCCCAGAGCCTGCTGATATTATTTAAAATTTCTCAACCCTGAACCTACTTACCCTGCCTCTCCAGTTCCTTCCCATGGAAACCACAATAAAGGTTCGTGCCCACATTTTCCCCTCGATCCCTTCCCCTCCTGACCAATCCTTGGTGCCTCCCTATATGGCCCCCCATGGCATGGTAACTATTTTTTTCTATGGCAGTTGTCTCCTGATCTTTTGGCTTTGCCATACCTGAATAGTAACAAAAATCTATTTTAAAGTGATTGGCAATTGTCCTTAAGATTCTGGTAACCTGGATGGGAAGACCAAGTTAGAAGCTCTCCTCACTGAATACCGCCTTAGCCAGCTTTCTTATCTGCATTGGGATACACATTGCTAAGGACCTTAATAGTGTTTTTCCACACTGTCCATAGAAGAAAAACACGGTTTTATGCAAATGTTGATATTCTGGCCACTAGGTAAAGAATTTCTGTGATAGGGTAAAGTGGGTGAAATATAGTTATATCCAAGCCTCTTTCATAGTTGTGAGAGAAAGCAAAGGAGAAGAGGGCCAGGATTTGGGCATGACCCCTTCACAGCTAGTCAACGAAAGAATGCTTAAGAATGCATCAGAGAGAAGGGAGGGTGTGAATGCACTCGATAAACTGAAGTCAGGAGCATTAGCTGGTACACAAGAAGGGTAAAAATATTTAAATACAAGGAATATGAATCACTCTCATGGGCCAGATGGAGATACGGAGAGTGGGGCAGGAATAAATTATAGCTCAGTATGATGTGTTTCAGTTTACGTAGTTTAGGAGACAAGGAGCCCCAAGCTGGACTGGAATACACCACTAGTCCTCTTCTGTGTCACAGACCAGAGGTCCCTTTTCCCTCCCAGACCCCACTGCCCCTCAAGGGTCAGTGGATCCAGAGAACAGTCTACTCACTTCTCTGCAAGCCAAGAGAAACCTGGAGAAGGAGTCCAACCTTTCACCTGAAACGGGATGGCTACAAGATAACAGGGTGGAGAGGACCCTTCACCATTTCTGTAGGGAGCAACAGTGCCACCGTTTCCTCATCTGCCACATACGGGGAATACTAGCACTCACCTCTGAGGGTTATTGTCCATTGAGAGATGCCTGCAAAGCACAGGGCACACAGGTCCACGCGGCTGCTCACTGAGCTAGCTATTGCAGACAGGGGAGGGCAGGCGGTCCCGAGGCCTCCGTGACCCAGCAGGGAGTGGTCCCCATGGTGGCGGCCGCCAGCTCCCGCCACTCACTCGGCTCTGGCACGGGACAGTCGGACGGGGCAGCCCCGGCCTCTGCCCCTGTGCTGGGGCCCTGGCTGCCCGGGAAGGGAGGCGGCGGCGGAGGCAGCCTGGGCCCACCGTGGCGTCGGAGTCCCCGAGCCTGCGCGGGATCCTGGACCTTATCCAGCACGCGTGGGCGCGCTTGGAAGCCGAGAAGGCCCGCTGGGAGGTCGCTTGCGCCCAGTTGCTGGCTCAGGCGACCTCCCTCCAGGGAGAAAGGAAAGGGCAAGGGAACGTCAAGAGAGAGCAGCCCGCTGGTACGGAGGGAGGGGCAGTACCTGGGAAAGGGGAGTGACAAGGACGCTATCGTGGCCTTGCAGTCCAGGCGCGTGCAATCCCTACTGGGCCATTCGTTGGAGCTCCGCGGGGCCACGGAGCCAAGGGAAGGGGGCCGCAGGGCCCTGCGGTGGGGGGGGGGGGGGGGGGGTCGGCGGAGGGGGGGTTCTGCTGGTGAAACAGATGGAGGAACAGACCAAGAGGAATGTGGCAGGCAAAGATGGCAAAGAGCGCTTGGCGGCTGGGTGCTGGAGCAGATCCCCTTCCTGCAGAACTGTGAGGATGGGGAGAGCCATGAAGACAACCAGCCGGACCGTGTGCAGCACAAGAAGCAACGCGTGAAGCTGCCCCCAAAGCCTAGTGCCTGCGTTGGAGGACCAGGTGGAGGAGGAAGGACGACTCTGAGGATGCCATCATTGAGTTCAGTTTTCTGGGCTCGGGAAAGGAAGGGGAGGGCTCTCCAGACCCTCCAAGATGCACTGGAGAGGGACCCACCATGAGCTGCAAAGCCAGGGGATCAAACTTCAGCGAATTTTGGCCAACCTCTGGGATGTGGATGGGCTGGTCCGTCTCCAAAGTGATTGGTCTGCCTCCAGAAACACCCCAGCCCCGGCCACACGAAGACTTTTTCATCATGGATACTATCGGGGCCGGGAGGTAAATCTGGGTGCTTGGCACATCTCACTGTCACCAACCACAATGACCTGAGCCAGCTCTTCTTAAAGGCATCTTTGCTGTCAGAGCGAGGAAGCCATCCAATCTCTCAGCTGCCACCCCAACAAGGCCCTCATTGCCAGCATGGGCACTGATGCCCTGGCCAAGATCTTCCTATAATACACACCTGGCCCAATCCTGGCTGCCACGCTGGCTGGAGAGTGGGCCAGGCAGGTGGGACTAAGATGACTCCCAGCCTCAGTCTGGAGGCCCAGAGGCCTGGCCTCTTCCCTCCTTCCTCAGAGTCTGGTGGTGCTTTCCCCCGGGGACCCTCCCCCATGGCCTACCCTTCCAGAAGCATCCAGCCTGGGGAGAACCCTCCTTCAGGAATCACCCTCCAGGATGGCCTCTGGGAGTTTCTTCTCTGTGCCCTGAGACCCAGCCCTGGTATCTGAGCTGCCTTCTTGAGCACCGCACAACCAGGACCGTGTCCTTGAGGATCAGCTTTCTCAAGATGCCAGAAGGTGCCAGGTTCTCTCATTGAATCCCTAATTCCTCTTTTCTATCTTCCTGGACCTGGGTGGGAGTTGTGCTGGGAGGAGCCCCAGGTGCTCCTGCTCTGGGTCCCCCATAGATGCCATGGAGCCATTTGGACCCTGGACTGTCCTCAGTGGGAGTGCCAAGCCTGACACACCCTGGAAGCTTGCTCAAGCCAATACCATTCCCTCCAGTTCTCTCAACGCAGCTTTCCAGAAACTACCCAATGCCTCCAAGGCTAGTCACTGCCTGGAGCAGATAATGGCCTCAAGGGAGACATCAGCCCTATCTCCCCTATCCATGGAGAGAGGGCTTTCTCTTGCCTCTCCTTGAGGCATGGAGGGTGGAGAGGGGTCCCCCATAACACCCTTTATATCTGTATAAATAAATGGAATTTTAATGGGGCCCGCCCCCACCCATGTTATCACTGTGTGATAGTCTGTCTTCTCCTCTCCTGGCCCCCTACTCTCTACCTCCATTTATTTCACTCTCTTTTTTGGGTTCCACCCTGAATTCTTGGGCTCTCTTCCAGGTTCCTATTTATAAGCCTCATCGCTTCTGCCCTGGACTTGGATATGAAACTTGTCTCCATAAACCCTTTGGAGTAAGAAAGAAAAGAGTTAGCTAATGCTATTATCTACATACCATTTTACAGATGAAGAAACTGAGGCTGTAACCAGAGGTTACTGCTGGTAAATGGCCAGGCTGAGCTCAAACCCAAATCCACACACCCAATACTATGCTACTTCTTATGCAGCAAAAGGCATTCTCTTTTGTGGGACTCTAGTGAGACCTGTACGATTTACCTTTCTTTCTCCCTGCTTCTTTTGTTCTAACTCCAAGCTTGCCAAGCAGGCCTTTCATGCCTTCCTGGGATCCTGGTGTCAGAGGGGGTGTTCTGGGTAGCATTAATGTATGACCTGGCCATTAATCCCAGGATTAATGAATTGACATTGTGCTAATACATAAGAATTTTTTCTTTGCTTTTTGTCTTGTGTATCACTCAATCCTGAGAACTGCTGGAGCACTGACAAAATCCAGTTCCTGACCCTGGAAAGCTGGTGCACAGACCTGAGCTGTGGTGACCATAAGCAGGAATCACCACGTTTTGCATTGCCCTTTGGCCTGGTCAGTCTTTCTGCCTCATCCCTCTCCGCCTGTCTTGCGCACCACGAAATTCTGCTGACAAGGCCCCAGTTTATTTTTTCTATGTCATTCTATGACCTTAATGTAGGACAGTATTAATATTCTTCTTGACACTGACATAATTTCCCATCTCCGCAGCTGTTTTCACTCCACTGAAAAGCTTTAAATGTGGTCATGATTCCTGATTTCTCACAATTTAGAATTCCTTGATAACATTCAGAGGAAACCAAGGATGCACTTCTGAGTTGGGGGGGAGTGGAAATAAGGAGAGACCTCTATGGTAATCCTCCAACTGTTGGGGAGGAGATACTGGTATTGAATGGATGAGATTTATTTGCTTTATTCCAAGTTTGTGAGAATATTGGGAATTGTTGTCTATAATTGGCAGCATCATGATGACTGGTTTTCTGATGCACTTCAAATTCAGCCTCTGCTGGGATGTGTTGGTAAAAGTATACAGCAGGCCTCACCCAGGGCAGAAGCTTTTCTCTCAGATCGTCCTGACATCGGGGACAAGCCTTGGCCTTCCCTGAGGCTCAGAGAAGCATGTATTTAGACAAAGCTGGGCTTAGTACCATTTTTCAGAGAAGGTTTCTTATCTTGTTTTTGGAGGAGGGAGGCAGTCTTTGCTGGTGTTCCAGCCAATGGTAGACACTCCATAAACATAAATTTGTTTATGTGGAAATAAACAAAACCCCTCTATGGGTACATGGGGGGAAAATGCTCACCCAATCTATTATAAAAGACAATAAAAGTAGTTGTACCCCAATCTAAATGGATTTAAAATCCAATCTTTTTGCAGATAAATGGGGAAGTTATTTTCACTTTATAAAGTTAATTCTTCATGGGAAGATTCCTTTAAAAGCTGGACATTGATTAGTCTGAAATAACACAGAAAAAAATATACATAAGCGCAACTTCAAATACATCTTCTTCCTTCCACCTCGTATCTATGTTCCAGCCACATGACATGTTTCTTTTTCCTAAATCTACGGTGCCAGTGTATGCCTTTGTGCCTTTGCACAGGCTGATCCCTTCACCTGGACAATTCTCTCACACATTCCACCTGCTGGAATTCTACTCGGAGTTCAAGGTTCTTTCCAAGTATTAACACTCACATGGCATTTTTATTAATTAGAATTGATCTTTCCTTCATGTCTTTCTACATCTTCTGTGTGTGTTCATTGTGAACACATTTTCTACTTCCTGATTATAAGGTCTAAGTAAAAGGACCAGGGTATGACTCTGTGTACTTCCCATTCCTACATGTCTAATAACTTGTCTTGCATAGAACGTTCTCTCATTTTTCCCCCTAGGTACCACTTACAGCAGAAGAGTATATGCCTTCAGACTGCTTTAAGATGGAATTTCTTTGAAGCTGTTCTTTCTCTTAAAAATTCATGTGAATTTTAGGGCGCCTGGGTGGCTCAGTTGGTTAAGCGACTGCCTTCGGCTCAGGTCATGATCCTGGAGTCCCTGGATCGAGTCCCGCATCGGGCTCCCTGCTCGGCAGGGAGTCTGCTTCTCCCTCTGACCCTCCCCCCTCTCATGTGCTCTCTCTCTCATTCTCTCTCTCAAATAAATAAATAATCTTAAAAAAAAAAATTCATGTGAATTTTATATTCAAATTTATCATGTAGTATTGGTAATTTTAATATAAAAATGTTTAAATTTTCTCCTGTATAAAATCTAGACTCCAGAAACCACCCCACAGTTTATGCTTTACCTAGTTAGACTTTCTAGCATATGGCCTTTGGGATATACTTCTCAGTTGAAAAGAGTATAAGTAGAAGCTTTAAAATGTTTATTGAACTGAATTAAACAAGTGTAATACAATGTAAAATGAAGTATTTGTTCCAAATGCCAAATAATTGAGAAAATATAGTCAAGAGAGAGGCTGTCTTGTCATTATTAAGCTTAGAATAACATTTCTTTCTTTTTTTTTTAAAACTCACTGTCTCATTTTTTTTTTTATTTTTATTATGTTATGTTAGTCACCATACAATACATCATTAGTTTTTGATGTGGTGATCCATGATCCATTGTTTTCGTACTCCATGCAGTACGTGCCCTCCTTAATACCCATCACCGGGCTAAGCAATCCCCCCTCCCCCCTCCCCTCTAAAACCCTGTTTGTTTCTCAGAGTCCATAGTCTCTCATGGTTCATCTCTCCCTCCAATTCCCCCCCCCCCATTTTTCCCTTCCTTCTCCTAGTGTCCTCCATGCTATTCCTTATGTTCCACAAATAAGTGAAACCATATGATAATTGACTTTCTCTGCTTGACTTATTTCACTTAGCATAATCTCCTCCAGTCCCAACCATGTTGATGTGAAAGTTGGGTATTCATCCTTTCTGATGGCTGAGTAATATTCCATGGTATATATGGACCACATCTTCTTTATCCATTCATCTGTTGAAGGTCATCTCGGCTCTTTCCACAGTTTGGCTATTGTGGACATTGCTGCTATGAACATTGGGATGCATATGGATCTTCTTTTCACTACATCTGTGTCTTTGGGGTAAATACCCAGGAGTGCAATTGCTGGGTCATAGGGTAGATCTATTCTTAAATTTTTGAGGCACCTCCACACTGTTTTCCAAAGTGGCTGTACCAACTTGCATTCCCACCAACAGTGTAAGAGGGTTCCCCTTTCTCCACAACCTCTCCAACATTTGTTGTTTCTTTCCCTGTCCATTTTTGCCATTCTAACTGGTGTAAGGTGGTATCTCAGTGTAGTTTTGATTTGGATTTCCCTGATAGCTAATGATGATGAACATTTTTTCATGTGTCTGTTAGCCATTTGTATGTCTTCTTCAGAGAAGTGTCTGCTCATCTCTTCTGCCCACTTTTTGACTTGATTATTTGTTTTTTGGGTGTTGAGTTTGAGAAGTTCTTTATAGATCTTGAATACCAGCCCTTTATCTGTAGTGTCATTTGCAAATATCTTCTCCCATTCTGTGGGTTGCCTCTTCGTTTTGTTGACTGTTCCCTTTGCTGTGCAGAAGCTTTTTATGTTGATGAGGTCCCAAAAGTTCATTTTTGCTTTTGTTTCACTAGCTTTTGGAGATGTATCTTGAAAGAAGTTGCTGTGGCTGATGTCAAAGAGATTACTGCCTATGTTCTCCTCTAGGATTTTGATGGATTCCTGTCTCACATTGAGGTCTTTCATCCACTTTGAGTTTATCTTTGTGACTGGTGTTAGAGAATGGTCGAGTTTCATTCTTCTGCATGTGGCTGTCCAATTTTCCCAGCACCACTTATTGAAGAGACTGTCTTTTTTCCACTGCATGTTTTTTCCTGCTTTGTCAAAGATTATTTAACCATAGAGTTGAGGGTCCATATCTGGGTTCTCTCTTCTGTTCCATTGGTCTGTATGTCTGTTTTTGTGCCAGTACCATGCTGTCTTGGTGATTCCAGCTTTGTAATAGAGCTTGAAATCGGGCAACGTGATGCCCCTAGCTTTGTTTTTCTTTTTCAACATTTCCTTGGCGATTCGGGGTCTTTTCGGATTCCATACAAATTTTAGGATTGTTTGTTCCAGCACTTTGAAAAATGTCATTGGAATTTTGATGGGGATGGCATTGAAGGTATAGATTGCTCTGGGTAGCATAGACGTTTTAACAATGTTTATTCTTCCGATCCATGAGCATGGAGTATTTTTCCATCTTTTTGTGTCTTCTTCAATTTCTTTCATGAGTGTTCTGTATTTCCTAGAGTATAGATCCTTTACCTCTTTGTTTAGGTTTATTCCGAGGTATCTTATGCTTTTTGGTGCTATTGTAAATGGAATCGTTTCTCTAACTTGTCTTTCTACAGTTGCATTGTTAGTGTATAAGAAAGCAACTGATTTCTGTGCATTGATTTTGTATCCTGCCACATTACTGAATTGCTAGATGAGTTCAGAATAACATTTCAAAGAATTATTGAAAATAGCATGAGCTACCCAAAATGCATCATACTCACATCTGCTAATGTTCCCCCTCAACCCCTCCAGTTCTCACATCCAACTTGTAAAGTGATTATGTTAACCTGCATGCAGCTAGTTGCTCTGAAAACCTACAGATGCAGAGTCCCACCAAAGGCAAACTGCCCCCTTGTTTCCTTTTGGTAGATATTTTAGCCTATGAGCTTCTGGACCCATGTCTCTTTTCGTAGTTATGTTAGAATCAAACTGAAAAGACTTTATAAATAACTGACACAGTATTAATATCTACCTGCTGAGGAGTATAATTCAGTTTTAATGGACATGTCTAAAAGAGATTGCTAAAATGGCCTGGGAGAATACCAGATTACCTTAAAGAAGAAATAAATTGCTGAATTGGAACATACAGTATAAATAAATAAAACACCCCTAACTCTTACCCTCTGCTGAAATAGATACTAATGGTCAGGCATTTGAAGAACTCATTTCCTAAACAACATTCCTCTGCCCCAGAATATGCTAAATGCTTCCCAAAGTAAATATCTTTGTGATAACATAATAATAATGGAATCCAGTGTAATGTAGAATTCTCTGACTCTGTTGGGAAATGTGTTTCCTGCAAGAACCAGATGTTGTTCTTCATCATCATCTCCAACTACAGTCAAATTGATAATGGCAAAGGGCATTTTTAACCGAACAGGGTTACCTGAGCACAGATATGACCTGTTCCCTTTGCCTTCTTTACATATCTCAGCAAGATCCTTATTAACATGTTGAATGGGGAAGGGAAGTAGACCCCCACCAACAGCTACATGATGGAGTTTCTATCTCTGCATAGTGCCTCCCCCCCACAGCTCCTAAATTCCTCTTCTGATATAGCGTGATGAACTTGGCTCAGGTGTGACACAAGTGCCTTTACATTTTCCTCTCCTTGAATATTTGCTTGTATTTTTCCTTCCTTGCCTGCTTACAAAACCAGCAGAGACATGATTTTCTTTAGTCTGGCTTTGACGATGTAATGGAATGCCTGGCGTCCATTGCTCCTTTCTCATTGCTTATCAAGCTGCCCTGTTCCTTACATCAGGGCTCTCTGAAACAGCCATGCTGTCATTTATGGCTTGGCTGTCTTTCTGGTGCTGCCCTTATTCTAAGGATTTTCTGTTGCACTTGGCTGAAATTGTCTATATGCAGTAAAATCACTGAACCGAGGAAGATCTGCCTGCCTGTTTCTCCCGCAAGGCAAACAGCATCTGGAGGAGCAACTCATCATGGATCCAGTGATATTTCAGTCACACCGTGACAGCACAGACAGGTTTAATCAACTTCACCACCCGCATAATTCACAGTAGATCCCTTTTGTTTCACTTATTATCAGAAAGAATACACACAGGAAGCTCATTTAGCCCCCACCATTTGTCATCGGCTGCCATATTAAACATTGATTTTATTTTCCCAGGTCAGAAATGATGAAATCAATATCTAACATGGCAAGTGTATATTTGCTCATACTTTTCATTCAGATTCCCTGACAAATTTTAAAACATTGTACATTGCATAAATGTTTATAGATTTAAATGTCAGTAAAGGTTAAGAGTTAATTGCACATGAAACTGACTGCATTAAATTTTAAAGTGAGAGTGGTTATTATTTAACACATGGAGATATATTATTTTATTGTTATGAACCACTCACTCATTAGTTAATTTGTTCATTATTCATTTGACATATGTTAATGCAGCATTTAGTATTTTTCGGAGTGCTTAAAAGTAAAAAGTTAAGCATTGACATATAAAAGTGTTTTCAAACTATAAAAATTCATAGAAATGTTGTATCTGAACATCCTTTTTGTGTTTCAAATATTCATTCATTCACAAAATGTTTGGCACTCACTGTGTATCACCCAAGCCCTGTGGTAAGAACTGTGAATTCACAGAGAGAGAAGAACCAGCCCCTCACCCCGCACGGCCCCTTCAAGAGCTCATAGTTTGGTGGGAAAGAAGCAGGCACAGAAAAGGACAGATTTGGTAAAGAAGTCATAGATGAGGTTTTCTATGGTAGACTCATAGATGGTCTCCTGCTCCATGGGCTCCACAGAGGGATAGAGGGAGCAGAAACCAGAGAAAAGAGAAATGTCAGCTCTGAAATGGCTTGAGGTATGTAGGAATGTTGAAAAATTGTAATGCCTGGAGCAAATAATAAGAAAAGTGACTAGAGAAGTGGAAGGAGGAGCCAAGATGTGAAAGTCTATTTCTGGTGCCTCGACTTTACCCTTCAGCTATTCAATAGCCTTGTAATCTTGTGTAAGGCCCTTGGTTTCTCTGAGCTCTAGTTTCCTTATCTATCAAATGGGGGTAATGATACCATACTCCCAAACCATCTCATGGGACTGTGATGAGAATCAGGTTAAATAAAGTACATGAATCATTTTTAAGACAGTGGAACATGACACAAAAAGAGGTATTATGATTATGATTATGGTTATGATTTAAAAGCTGAGGTAAACTTGAATTCCTTGGCAACAAGTCATCAGAAACAATCTTCTTTCCTGGAGCACCAGATAATAATAGCTAATTTACAAGCATGTAGTAGAAATGTCTTTATTTAAACATCAATTCGTTGACTGAGAATTGACAAAAAAAAATGTCTCTAAGTGAATTGACTGAAAGTAAGTAGAAAATAAATGGTTCATAGCCTCTGGTTTGAATGGTGCCCCTAGAGTTGTGCTGTGTATTACCTGTGCAACCATACACCAGGGCCTTTGCCAACATAGAGCTTTGATAAGAGTAGAGAGAGAATAGTGGAAAATCACTATTTGAAGATAATCCAATCAAGAAAAGGGCAGAAGACATGAATAGACATTTCTGCAAAGACATACAAATGGCAAGCAGACACATGAAAAAGTACTCAACATCACTCGGCATCAGAGAAATCCAAATCAAAACCTCAATGAGATACCATCTCACACCAGTCAGAATGGCTAAAATTAACAAGTCAGGAAACGACAGATGTTGGCGAAGATGCGGAGAAAGGGGAACCCTCTACACTGTTGGTGGGAATGCAAGCTGGTGCAGCCACTCTGGAAAACAGTATGGAGGTTCCTCAAAAAGTTGAAAATAGAGCTACCCTATGACCCAGCAATTGCACTCCTGGGTATTTACCCCAAAGATACAAATGTAGGGATCCGAAGGGGTACGTGCACCCCGATGTTTATAGCAGCAGTGTCCACAATAGCCAAACTATGGAAAGAGCCCAGATGTCCATCAACAGATGAATGGATAAAGAAGATGTGGTATATAGATACACACACACACACACACACAATGGAATATTATGCAGCCACCAAAAAAAAAAAAGAAATCTTGCCATTTGCAATGACGTGGATGGAGCTAGAGGGTATTACGCTGAGCGAAATAAGTCAATCAGAGAAAGACAAGTATCATATGACCTCACTGATATGAGGAATTTGAGAAACAAGACAGAGGATCATAGGGGAAGGGAGGGAAAAATGAAACAAGACGAAACCAGAGAGGGAGACAAACCATAAGAGACTCTTAATCTCAGGAAACAAACTGAGGGTTGCTGGAGTGGAGGGGGGTGGGAGGGATGGGGTGGCTGGGTGATGGACATTGGAGAGGGTATGTGCTATGGTGAGCGCTGTGAATTGTGTAAGACTGATGAATCACAGACCTGTATCCCTGAAACAAATAATATGTTATATGTTAATAAAAAAAATTTTTTTTAAATGAAGATATTCGAGCTAGCATTTTCCAGAGTTTAAAGACATAATTTACTGATCCAAGAGCACAATCAGAGTACTGAACATGATAAAGATAAATACACACTTCCAGTTTTACCACTAATTGACTGTGGACACTGATCATGATACTTCAACTCTCAGTGGTCTGGTTTCCTTAATATAACACAAAATTATTTATTTATTAGAGAGAGAATGCACAAGCAGGGGGAGGAGCAGAGAGAGAGGGAGAAGCAGAGTCCCCACTAATCAGGGAGCCAGAGGTGGGGCTCTATCCTAGGACTCCAGGATCATGACCTGAGCTGAAGGCAGACGCTGAGCCGACTGAGTAACCCAGGCGCCCCCAGAACATGAAATATTAACACTACTTTCTTCATAAGTTTGTTGTGAAGTACCAGTTGGTTCCTATTTGTGTTTAGCACACTGATACAGAGCAGACACTCAAAAAATGTTAGCTATTATTACAAAGGAATGGCAACTAGATTGACAGCCTATTTGTCACTGGCAACAATGAGAGTAATATACTAAAATCCTTAAAGTGCTAAAGATGCAATAACTACCAACCTAGAATTTTATTGAGCCCAGGTAAATTATTAACATCGAAGGAAAAAAATCACGATATTTTCAGACCAAAACTAGCAAAGTACAAGCCATAAACACTCACTAAGGAATTGTTAAAGGATTCACTGCAAAAAGAAATGAATTTATAAGGCTTGAGTTATAAGAAAGAAAATTTACTGTAAAAGGGGATTAAAATAATTCTGAATTAGCTACCGAAGAGATAGCATCTACTATTTTTGTGTTGAAAAATTAAAAATGAAAATCAGATAAAAATAATAGGAGGGAAAGAGGTGTCCAACGAATAGCTAAAGCATGCTATGATATGTATCCTACACAGGAGGAAGACTGAAATACTATTAGAAAAATATATACTGGGTGCCTGGGTGGCTCAGTTGGTTAAGCGACTGCCTTCGGCTCAGGTCATGATCCTGGAGTCCCGGGATCGAGTCCCGCATCGGGCTCCCTGCTCGACAGGGAGTCTGCTTCTCCCTCTGACCCTCCTCCCTCTCATGCTCTCTGTCTCTCATTCTCTCTCTCTCAAATAAATAAATAAAATCTTTAAAAATATATATATATACTTAAATATTTATATTAAAAAAATAAAGGTAATTTGTCACACATAAAATACAAGATATACCCTCCAAATTGACAGGAGAAAATTAAAGAAATAATAAGTGTAAATAAATGTAAGAAATAAAACAGTGGAAATAAGACAACACTGTTTGCAATAGCATAAGTCAGGAAACAATACCAAGAGAAGAATGGATAAATATTTGTACTGTTGTTCAATGGTAAACAATAGGTCATGTGAATGAACTGGAGCAGCATATATCAAAGGGCTAAAGTAGAGGAAAAACAAGTTGCAAAGTATATACTGAGTATGATAACATTTATCTAAATTTCTGAAGTATAAAAACATGGGAAGGAGGGGGAGAACTAAAATTAGCTAAAACCCAACAAATTTATCTAGGGTTAATATTCTCATCTATTGGGGGGGCGCCTGGGTGGCTCAGGTCATGATCCTGGAGTCCCGGGATCGAGTCCCGCATTGGGCTCCCTGCTCGGCAGGGAATCTGCTTCTCCCTCTGACCCTCCTCCCTCTCATGCTCTTTGTCTCTCATTCTCTCTCTCTCTCAAATAAATAAATAAAATCTTAAAAAAAAAATATTCTCATGTATTAATATTTTTTTGGTCAAAATTTCTTAAATTTTTCTAATTCTTCTTATGAAAGCTTAGATGGTTTTGTAACATCTGATGTGTCTATTTGACATTCTTGCTTGTTTTCAGATTATTGTCTCTTTTTAGCCAAATATGTCAACCCTGCTCTGCACTTCTCACAGAGCTCTTCAGCGGGGGGCGGGGGGAGCGAATGGTTACATTTAACATATGATACCTACCTCTGCATTCCAAGGAATGCCGTCTCTTTTTTTTTTTTTAAAGATTTTTTATTTATTTATTTGAGACAGAGAGAATGAGAAAGAGAGCATGAGAGGGAAGAGGGTCAGAGGGAGAAGCAGACTCCCCACCGAGCAGGGAGCCCGATGCGGGACTCGATCCCGGGACTCCAGGATCATGACCTGAGCCAAAGGCAGTCACTTAACCAACTGAGCCATCCAGGCGCCCAGGAATGCTGTCTCTTTCCAGTCATCTTAC
>NW_023270807.1:39094911-39102516 GCF_011800145.1 Mirounga leonina
CTTAGGTTATAAGTGCAACCAAGTGCCAGTTTGAGACCCCAATCTGAATAGGGCATAGGAACAGACTTAATGGGACACCATATGCAGAAGGACTAGGGAAAGAGGACATAAGAATGAGAGTTTCTAAATGAGAGGGGAAAAGATTACTTAGCGATTTTTAGAGCAATTTAAGACGCTTGGGGACCAGCCTTAAAAATAAGCAATGCAGAAACTTCCAGTGTTGGCCAAGATTAAGTAAACCTAGTACAGTCTGTCTCACTGATTATAACTAAAACTCTGGACAGAATATAAAAAGTAACTGCTTGAGGACCCTGAAAAGTCAACATAGGCTGATTGGGGAAGGAAGTTAAAACCTGTGGCATAAACCACAAGCATAGTGATGACTTTCCTGTATTTCTTTCCCTCCTTTGTCTGCCAGCTTTGCCATGATGATATACCAAGTCTAGGAACTGTGCAGTGAGCACGGACAGGAGAAACTCAGAGAGAAACTACTTTTTCTAGCCAGAGGACTGGGGAAAGGATCAACTGCAGAGGCCCAGGAATCATCCTTTCCCCTCTTTTTCCCTCTGCCTTGTGCCAGCCCCAGCTGTGATGTTGCCCTTCTGCAGCACCAGGGGCAGACATGGCATTGGCCTCTAAAATCCCAGAGACAATTCACTCTCCAGCTAGAGGAATCGGGAGAAGGAACCCTTGTGGTGTCTCTTTCACACTCTCTCTTATCAACTCAACCCAAGGGCAATCCCAATTGCACAGAATTGCATGATAGCACCAGGGCTTGAACCCTGAAAGAAGGAGATCCCTTAATTCTCTGTATGTACAAGTCACAGGCTGCCTCCATAAGCTGTGCATGTGTAGAACAGACCCAAAGAAGCTTAGCAAAAGATTTGAGAACTAAACTGTGATCTGTGCTTGCTGCCTTAGTCTCTGACTGACCCCTCAGTGGTTCATGCACATAGGCTTTGAAAGCCAAACATTGGAACTACCATCCCCAGACTCTAAGACAAAAGTTACCATCTGATCCTAGGGGATTGCACAAGAAAGACATCCCCAGAACCACTGGCTGGAAAAAGGAGAGGGTCTGACTACCACAAGTATTATAAAGCAGCAGAACTCAAAGTCTGAAGTTTTAGAAGTCTGCACCATCACCAGGGTTGGTTGTGCTGGGCAGGCTTAGCGGTGCCCCTGTGGGGAAAGAAGGCAGAGGCCTGGGAACCGGCAGCATGGTCTGAGGATACCTTGGGTCACCTGAGGAGAAACAGTTCCCCCTCTTGGAATGCATTTGGGAGAGGTGGCATAGTCTCTCTGGGGACAAAAGAGCTGGTGGGAGTCAGTGTGCTGCCCTGTTCACTACCATAGGAACAGAGACACCAGCTGAGGGCAGCAAACTTTGGTGCTGGCCTTTTGCTGGGCTTTACCGTTAATTCTGAGTTGCTGCCCAGTTGTGTAACCACTTTCCTGGGGCAAACCAGCACCAGCCACAGCATGCAACACCTTTCCCCAGAGGATCAGTGTGGGTTCCTGCTGTGGGGGGGGGGGGGGTCTCTGAAATTTGGAACTTTGAAACCTAGCCTCCTGACAGAGATAAAACACAGGAGTACAGTGTTGCCTGACAGGCAGATAGCTCAGACACAGACAGGGAGAAGGCAGGAATTTGATGGAAGTTGGTGACACAAAAGAGCAGACTGTTTTCTCTTCTGTAAGGGCTTCTTGAAGAGTGGCAGGTGAGAACTCCCTGCTCAGGGGACAAGAGAGCTGGGTATTGCCATTTCCCCCCCACTCCACCCATCAACACTGACTGACTTCAGTGAGCAACACAGTGCCCCCCAGTGGAGGCTGGAGCCACTTACACCAAGCCCCATCCCTGGCACCCTGCATGTGCATCTCCACTAGGGCAAGTCTGCCTGAGAAGCAGTGCAGCAGGCCCCTCTTCCAGAAGAGCAGCACAAACCCCTCACATGTACCAAGTCTACTGATCATAGAGTGCTGCAAAATTTCAGCTGTAGGGGAAATAGGATCTAGCTTCTTTTAACAAGCAGACCAAAACACACCTAGTTAAAACTTGCCACAGAGTTGACAAGGTCCCCAAACCCCCCACTTCAGGCAAGGAGAAACTGCAGAGGACTGACCTGAAGGAAGGAGCAGCCAAAAGATAACAGCAGAGTGTACACTCTGAAATATCTGAAGCACTAGGTCCTGGACAGTATAGAACCTTTTCTTAATATAGCCATTAATCTCAAGAGCAGGAATATAACAGGCTTTCCTAACAATCACACACACACACAAAAAAAACAGTGACATAGACAAAATGACCAGATGGAGGAATTCACTCCAAAAGAAAGAATAGGAGGAAGTAATAGCTAGTGATTTAATCAATACAGATATAAGTAAGATGCCTGAACCAGAATTTAAAACAACAATCATAAGGACACTAGCTGGGCTTAAGAAAAGTATAGAAGACACTAGAGAATCCCTTACTGCAGAGATAAAAGAATTAAAAACTAGCCAGGCTGAAATTAAAAATGCTATAACTGAGATGCAAAACTGATTGGATGTAATGACAACAGTGATGGATGAAGCAGAGGAATGAATCAGTGATATAGAAGGTAAATTATGGAAAATAATGACGCTGAAAAGAAGAGGGAGAGAAGAGTATTGGATCATGAATGTAAACTTAAGGAACTCAGTGACTCCTTAAAGCACAATAACATTCCTATCATAGGAGTCTCAGAAGAAGAAGAGAGGGGAAAGGGGACAGAATGTTTATTTGAACAGATTATAGCTGAAAACTTCCCTAGTCTGGGGAAGGAAACAGACATCAAAATCCAAGAGGCACAGAGAACCTCCATTAAATTCAACAAAAGCTGGTCCACTCCAAGACATATTGTAGTCAAATTCACAAAATATACTGACAAGGAAAGAATCCTGAAAGCAGCAATGGGGGAAAAAAGTCCTTAGTCTACAAGGGGAAGAAAAATCAGATTCGCAGATTTGTCCACAGAAACTTGGCAGGCCAGATGAGAGTGGCATGATATATTCAATATGTCGAATGGGAAAAATATACAGCCAAGAATACTCTATCTAGCAAGACTGTCATTCAGAATAGAAGGAGAGATAAAGAGTTTCCCAAACAAAAACTAAAGGAGTTCATGACCACTAAACCAGCCCTGTAAGAAATATTAAAAGGGACTCTTTGAGTGGGAAAGAAAGACCAAAAGCAATAAAGACTGGAAAGGAACAGAGAACATCACCAGAAATCAACTTTACAAGTAATACAATGGCCCTAAATTCATACCTATCAATAATCACTCTGAATGTAAATGGGCTAAATGCTCCAATCAAAAGACATAAGGTATCAGAGTAGATAAAAAAACAAGACCCATCTATATGCTGCCTACAAGAGACTCATTTTAGACCTAAAGACACCTGCATATTCAAAGTGAGGGGATGGAGAACCATCTATCATGCTAATGGATGTCAAAAGAAAGCTGGAGTAGCCATACTTATATCAGACAAACTAGATTTTAAACCAAAGACTAACAAGAAATGAAGAAGGGCATTATATCATAATTAAGGGGTCTATCCATCAAGAAGATCTAACAATTGTAAATATTTATGCCCCCAACTTGGGAGCGCCCAAATATATGAGTCAATTAATAACAAACATAAAGAAACTCATTGATAATAATACAATAATAGTAAGGGACTTTAACGCCCCACTTACAGCAATGGACAGATCATCTAAGCAGATCAACAAGGAAACAATGGCTTTCAATGACACACTGGACCAGATGGACTCAACAGATATATTCAGAACACGTCATCCTAAAGCAACAGAACACACATTGTTTTTGAGTGCACATGAACATTCTCCAGAATAGATCACATGCTGGGTCACGAATCAGCCCTCAAAAAATACAAGAAGATTGTGACCATACCATGCATATTTTCAGACCACAATGCTATCAAACTTGAAGTCAACCACAAGAAAAAATTTGAAAAGACCACAAACACATGGAGTTTAAAGAACATGCTACTAAAGAATGAATGGGCTAACCAAGAAATTAAAGAAAAAAATTAAAAAATACACAGAAGCAAATGAAAATGAAAACACTCCAGTCTAAAATCTTTGGGATGCAGCAAAGGCAGTCCTAAGAGGGAAGTATATTGAATACAGATTTACTTCAAGAAGCAAGAAAAGTCTCAAATATACAACCTAAGCTTAGACCTAAAGGAGCTGGATAAAGAACAGCAAGTAAAGTATAAAGCCAGCAGAAGAAGGGAAATAAAAAAAATAGAGCAGAAATAAATGATATAGAAACAAACAAGCAAAAAACAGTAGAACAAATCAATGAAACTAAGAGCTGGTTCTTTGAAAGAATTAATAAAATTGATTAGCCCCTAGAAAAGAGAAAGGACTCAAATAAATAAAATCACAAGTGAAAGAGGAGAGATCACAACCAACACCACAGAAATATAAACAATCATAAGAGAATATTATGAAAAATTATATGCCACCAAAATGGGCAATCTGAAAGAAATGGATAAATTCCTAGAAACATACAAACTACCAAAACTGAAACAGGAAGGAATAAAAAATTTGAACAGACCCATAATCAGCAAAGAAATTGAATCAATAATCAAAAATCTCCCAACAAACAAAAGGCCAGGGCCAGATGGCTTCCCAGGGGAATTCTACCAGACATTTAAAGAAGAGTTAATACCTATTCCTCTCAAAATGTTCCAAAAAAATAGAAATGGAAGGAAAACTTCCAAACTCATTCTATGAGGCCAGGATTACCTTGATTTCAAAACCCAACAAAGACACCACTAAAAAGAATTACAGGCCAATATCCCTGATAAACATGAATGCAAAAATTCTCAACAAGAAACTAGCAAATGGAATCCAACAGTACATTAAAAGAATTATTCATTACTATCAACTGGGATTTATTCCTGGGCTACAGGGGCAGTTCAATATTTGTAAATCAATCAGTGTGACACACTGCATAAATAAAAGAAAGGATTAGAACCATATGATCCTCTCAATAGATGCAGAAAAAGCATTTGACAAAATACAGCATCCATTCTTGATAAAAAACCCTCAACAAAGTTGGGATAGAGGAAACATACCTCAACATCATAAAGGCTATATATGAAAGACCCACAGCTAATATCATCCTTAATGGGGAAAAACTAAGAGTTTTCCTCTACAGTCAGGAACAAGACACAGATGTCACTCTCATCATTACTATTTAACATAGTACTGGAAGTCCTGGTCTCAGCAATCAGACAACAAAAAGAAATAAATGCATCCAAATCAGCAGGGAAGAAGTCAAAAGTTCACTATTTGCAGATGACATGATATTCTATGTAGAAAACCTAAAAGACTCCACCAAATATTTGCTAGAACTAATACATGAATTGAGCAAAGTCACAGGATATAAAAATCAATGTACAGAAATCTGTTGCATTTCTATATAGAAATAATTTGGAGCAGAAAAAGAAATCAAGAAATTTATCCCATTTACAATTGCACCAAAACAATAAGATACGTAGGAATAAACCTAGCCAAAGAGGTAAAAGATCTGTACTCTGAAAACTATAGAACACTTATGAAAAAATTGAAGATGACACAAAGAAATGGAAAAAAACGTTCCACACTCATGGGTTGGAAGAACAAACATTGTTAAAATGTCTATACTACCCCAAGCAATCTCCACATTTAATGCAATCCCTATCAAAATACCACCAGCATTTTTCACAGAGCTAGAACAATCCTAAAATGTGTATGGAACCACAAAAGACCCCGAACAGCCAAAGTAATCCTGAAAAAAAAAAAAACCAGCAAAGGTGGAGGCATAACGATCTGGGCTTCAAGTTATATTATAAAGCTGTAGTCATCAAGACTGTATGGTAATGGCACAAAAACAGACACATAGATACATGGAACAAAATAGAAAACCCAGAAATGGACCCACAACTGTATGGTCAACAAATCTTTGACAAAGCAAGAAAGAAGATCCAATGGAAAAAAGACAGTCTCTTCAACAAATGGTGCTGGGAAAACTGGACAGCCACATGCTGAAGAATAAAACTGGGCCACTTTCTTACACCAACAAAATATACACTCTCTGTGCTGAAAACTATAAAACACTGATGAATAAAATAAAAGTAGACCTAAGTAAATAGAGAGAGGTGCCATGTTAACGGAAGACTCAATATTGCTAAGAAGTTAATTCTCTCCAAACTGATCTATAGATTTAACAAAATCCTAAACAAAACTCTGACAGGATTTTTTTTAGATAGAAAAAAAAAATTCTAAAATTTCTATAGAATGGCAAAGAAACTAGAATAGCCAAAACAATTTTGTCAAAGAACAAAGTTGGAGGATGCATACTACCTGATTTCAAGGTTTCCTATCAAGCTACAATAATCAACACAGTATGATAATGGCAAAAGAGAGACCTGTAGATCCATGGAACAGAAGAATCAAGAGGCCAGGTATAGACCAACTGAAATACAGTCCGTTGATTTTTGTCAATGAGGCAAAGACAATTCAACAAAGAAAGAATAGTCAGCCATATGCAAAGAAAAGAACCTTGACATTATACATATCATACAAAAAGTAACCCAAAATAGATTATAAACCTAATGTAAACTATGACACTATAAAACTCTTAGAAGAAATCATAGGAGACAATTTTTGTGAGCTCAAATTGGGGAAACATATCTTAGAAACAACTCCAAGAACATGACCACAAAAGAAAAAAGTTCTTTAACATATCTCATCAAAATATAAAAACTTTTGCTCTTCGAAAGATAATATTAAGAAATTGAAAAGCCAAGCCATAGACTGATAGAAAATATTTATAAATTATACATTTGACAATTTGTATCCAGAATATATTTTTTAAAAAATCTTAAAACTTGACAAAAAGAAAGCAAACAAGCCAATAAAAAATGGGCAAAAGACTTGAGTAAACACTTCACCAAAGACTGATAGGCACCTGAAAGATACTTTTTTAAAAAGATTTTATTTATTTATTATTTGATAGCGAGAGATTGAGAGAATGAGTGGGACAAGGGGCAGAGGGAGAAGCAGACTCCTTGTGGAGCAGGGAGCCTGACAAGGGACTCGATCCCAGGACCCTGGTTCATGACCTGAGCTGAAGGCAGACGCTTAACCGAATGAGCCACCCAGGCATCCAGGCACCTAAAAAGATACTTTAACATCATTATTCTTTGGGGAAATTCAAATTAAAATCACAAGATCCCATTATACTTCTATTAAGGTGGCAAAAAAACAAAAACAAACCCCTAACAATATCAAGTGCTAGCAAAGAAAAGGAGAGTGAAATTATCATATATTGGTGGTGGACATGCAAAATGGTACAGCCACTCTGTAAAATATTTTGGCAATTTCTTATAAAACTACACATGCAATAACCATTCAGCCCAGCAATTCCATTCCTGGGTATTTTAATTTTTTTTTTTAAAGATTTTATTTATTTATTTGAGACAGAGAGAATGAGATACAGAGAGCATGAGAGGGAGGAGGGTCAGAGGGAGAAGCAGACTCCCCGCCGAGCAGGGAGCCCGATGCGG